>NW_013665803.1:498435-503365 GCF_000517525.1 Limulus polyphemus | reverse complement strand
AGAGGTTGCATCAAATGGTATTAGGACAGTCAGATGTATTGTTATCATGATAATCAAGTTTAATTATGATGCTCTTTCACAAGCTTGATGAGCAGGTTCTGTAACTTGGAAAGGTCCTGACTACTGTTCCATTCCTTGGTCCCAATAATGTAAATATAATTATTTGCGGCTGGGATGAAAGGCCTTTGTCCAGGAAGAGACTTCTACTGAAATGTCGGTTTCACCTCCCTTGTTGTTTAGTCCTCTTCATTATAAGTAACTCGTGATCTTTTAAGTTACCTTTTCATTTCAATGAACTGTAGATGTAAATGGTATACAGAAGTACAGGCAAAAAAAGAACAAACAAACGTAACTATGCATATGTGTTAAACTTTGCAAAACAAATTCTTAGTCGCAGCATAAAAGCCGTACTTTAATACCTTAATCTGTGGTATTCCAAAGTACACTTGGTTAAGAAATGAGTCTATTATACCATCATAACAAGAGATTCTCTGAAAAATATATGTATATATTTTTGCCTCTTTCCGTATATATTACTAGCATTCCAGGTATCGTAACAGAGGAATTAATGATATATGCAGTGTATTGTCTAAATATAAAAGCACACACCTCCAATACCCTTATAGTGGGTTACAGCCTAAGAGCAGGATTAACTTCATGTTATTGATTTCTTTCCATTCTGTTCATTATATATATATATATTGCATCATGATATATAATTTTATGTTTTTGCCTGTTACAATGCTAACTATACAGGACAGACCTAAACATTAAGTAAAATCGCTTATTTTCTAAATATAATACATAGTGGACCATAGCAAAAATTATTTGAATTATTTGTGTGTTTGTTTCCATTTTTGTGTGACTTATATCAGGGTCTCTGTAACCAACAAAACTAATTATCCACATGAAATTTGATACATAAATAGTTTTGGCAACTGTACTTGTAACGTCATTGTGGTTCATATGGACTCAATAGTTAACATTAGATTAAACATTTTTCAGAGCTGGACATATCCTGCCCACATAGAATATTTAACTAAACACAGACAACCTGTATTAAACATTTGAAAACATTATATGGATATAATCTATCATTTTGTTTACTATGCTATGAAAGCATTAGTCTATAATGTTTTTATATTAAAAGGATCATTTTTGAACTATACTAATAACCCTTTCACAGATACATTTTCTAGTGACTAGTAAATATAATTCATTAAAGACCAAGCCGACTCTGTGTGTTATTTTTTGGGTACAATCCGTGGTTTTCTATTTGCTCTGTAAATATAATTAAAATTAACGCAAAGCTCGGTAGTGTTCAGGATATATTCGATGTACAGTTCACAGAAGTGTCTGGTATTTTCAACCTGAATAGCACTTTATGGCACAAAGACTTCAAGGTCTAGGAATAGTTGTCTTTTATTATAAATTGCTGCCAAACGAAACTGTGTTCACTTTTATAATTCGACCAAGGATGAAAGTGTGTAGCGTGTTCAACGACATACCGCTGACTCAGACTGTGAACCTTCTGACCCGCAGCCTAAAACGCTAAACATGAGGCTACGCTCGGTTCACTTATAAACGTAAAATAGATTAATAATTACAATACTTGTCAAAATAAAGACTAAAAACCAAATGGAGTAAATATAAATCGCTCATAAGTTTTGACAATTTAAGCAAAATATATCATAGAATAAGAATTATTTTCGGCTAAACATATTTAAAGGCCCGGCATGGCCAGGTGGTTAGGGCGCTCGACTCGTAATCTTAGGGTCGTGGGTTCGAATCCCCGTCACACCAAACATGCCAACCTCCGCCATTGCCTGGTCCCAAGTCCAGGTTGAGAAAGGAGGGGGGTTGGGCGCGGGGCTAGCAACTCCACCCCGTAAAAACCAACCTGCTACAAGTAACTGCAACAACACCTTCCGTTGGTGAGGTGTTGATGCGGCCCTATGCTCCACTGGGAGTTTACAGGAATAATAAAAAAGAAATAAAGGATATTTAAAATACTAAAGGTTATAACATCATCTGAGCTTATAGTAACTTAATATAAATGATTCTTAATAGTAGAAAAGTTATTTATATCCAATTAAAAACATTTATATAGATATCTTAAAAATGGGTGTTTTGAAAGGAGTGTATTTTTTAGCTAATTAAAAATAATATTCTAGGAAATTTTCAATAAACAAGGAGTGATTAGGGTAAATATTCATAAAGCGAAGTTATCTTGCAAATACTTAAGCTCTTTGATGTTTAGAATGGACTTTCTACGACTTTATACTGTTATCCTTTATTATCACCTGACTTATTATACTGCAGATTATGCCTTAGGAAATGATGTGAAAACAGTATTATATTTCATTTCCACTAACTATAAGCCTATACTTGTAGAAACAATTCCGAAACTTTTATGTTACTTATAAGGGGTTCCTGACTAGTATACGTTTTATAGCTTAACAAATAACAATATTGTTTGTTTGTTTTGAATTTCGCGCAAAGCTACACGAGGGCTATCTGCGCTAGCCGTCCCTAATTTAGCAGTGAAAGGCTAGAGGGAAGGCAGCTAGTCATCGTCACCTACCGCCAACTCTTGGGCTACTCTTTTACCAACGAATAGTGGGATTGATCGTCACATTATAACGCCCCCACAGCTGAAAGGGCGAGCATGTATGGTGGGAAGGGGATTCGAACCCACGACCCTCAGATTGCGAGTCGAGCGCCCCAACTGGCCACACGCCCGCTGTTTCGTTTGTAATTTAGTCAATTTGTCTGTTACTGTCAATTAGTTAACAAGTGAATTAGTTTAAGGCTGTGAATTATGACCTCAGATTGCGAGTCGAGCACCCTAACCACCTGGCCATGCCGGGCCAACAAGATAGAAAAGTGTCGAGCCAAACATAATTTAGAATATGATTGTTTATCATTAAGTCACCTATTCCCGCGTGCGTACCTGAAAATTGAGTGTAATAATTGGAGCTTAATTTTTGGGGATAAATTTAACAGAATTCCGTATTTATGGAGAAGAAACAAAGCACAATTGAAGAGAAAAAATAACACTCTTTACAAGAGCAAAGATTATAACGACGTTTATTTTCTTGATAATTACAGATTAAAACAAAAACCTGCCTTCACTCATGTGTATAAATAACAGAGAAAACACCGAAGAAGAAACTTCTTTGAGAATCTAATATAAATGTTGTACTTTAATTAATTCTTTTGTTCCAGCTTTTTATAATAACCAGTTTTAGTTTTGTGTCAAGTTTCCATTCTATGTAATTAATATTATAAGTAAATCATGGAATATTTCAATTTAAAACTATTGTAATTAGGAACACACAGCCGCACCACTTTACCGTATCCTTCGAAGCATTGCTATCTTTCCACTTTCTATGAACTGACTGACTTTCTTATTTTCGTTTCCATGACAACACGTGGCCACGTGACGCGAATGCTCGTCATAACACATATAGTGCTTGTAATAACGTACGAAGAGTTCAGAGGGCGTGAACAGGTGTTTTATTTGAGATACCCGCAGTGCTCACAGAAAGAAGTCCTCGTGTTTATCCGTTCCAACCTTTATTAGTCTCATGGAATCTGAGAGAAACACAAGAAACCCTGCTCCAATAAGCATGAATCCATTACAAGGGGTTGGACAGAGGCTCAGGAAGTGGCGGAAATTTACAATGGAGAAATCAAAATCAGCAGACGCGTCGTCTTACTACGTCTCGTCCTCTTCAAGTCATCGTCGAAACCGTTTATCCAGACCTCAGACATTTGATTGTCCTTACCTGCGTGAGTTTGATTAAAATAATAGATGACAAACGTTTATAGAAACTCACGAGTTTATTCTAGTTTATATTTGCTTATGCAATTTCATTCGAAAGTAGACAAAAAGACATGCACAGTTGCTGTCATAAGTTTAGTATTTCAATTTTAATTTCATATATTACTAATATTTTGAATAAACTATAGTTAAACAACCGATCTAACAGAAACAAAATAGGAAAATCATCAGAAAATGAAGCAATTATGAATAAGTTTCAGAAAGGATTTTTTTTTACTTTGTATAATTATTTTGGTTGTTAATTACTTATTTATATGTATGATATTGATATATCTATCGTTAATAACATATTTTGTTTTTTGAATATATATTATTTATGAAAAGTGGACAAAATTGCATGAAAATATATTTATATTTTATGATAAAAATTTCCCTTCAGGCTAACACAGGCATACAAAATGTTTTTGCCATTTTACCAGTGATAACAAATACGTTTTGAAACTAATAATTGCATTACTTTAAATATCAGTTACGTATGCAATATATTTTATGGAACAATCTTTCTTCTAATGTTTGTTTTTTTTCCATCAAAGTAAAAGTACAATTTAAATACGATGACGAATTGGTTAAGTGGAATGAGCTTTGTACTGTCTGTGGTCCCTTATTTAATTATCCTTTTGTGAAGAGTGAAAAAAATATATGTAACCCTCCACGAATCACTGCACTTTTGTATATCTTAATAATTATCGCATGTCTGTTTTCAACGATAAAGCGTTTCTTTTTATATATATATTATCATTTTGAAGTGTAGATTTGTTTTAGCTCATGGTAATTTATTATAAAGTGAGAAATGGCTAAACATCTTTTGTTTGCTATTTTTAGTTGAAATTTTAAGATTAAAGTATTTTTTGAATAAGAATCATAATAACTAAAAGCGTAATTCACCACTTCCAATACGAACTTCTATATATGACTTCTAACCTTTAAAGCATAATATGGAAATCCTATTGTTGTACACCTGTTAAAACACAAGTGATATAACTTGGAAACCCTATTGTTGTACACCTGTTAAAACACAAGTGATATAACTTGGAAACCCTATTGTTGTACACCTGTTAAAACACAAGTGATATAACTTGGAAA
>NW_013665803.1:478166-497435 GCF_000517525.1 Limulus polyphemus | reverse complement strand
ATAACTTGGAAACCCTATTGTTGTACACCTGCTAAAACATAAATGATATAACTTGGAAATCTTATTGTTGTACACCTATTAAAACATAAGTGATATAACTTGGAAATCCTATTGTTGTATACCTATTAAAACACAAGTGATATAACTTGGAAATCCTATTGTTGTACACCTATTAAAACATAAGTGATATAACTTGGAAATCCTATTCTTTAAAAGTTTTCACAAAAAGTAAAAACTGAAACCCGACGAGATTCGAAAGAACAACTCTGCTTAATGCTATAAACATCAGACAACAGATGTCGCCAACCTCAACTTCTCAGTTATCACCTTTAATTTTAATAGGTGTACAACAATAGGGTTTCCAAGTTATACCACTTATGTTTTAATAGATGTACAACAATAGGGTTTCCAAGTTATACCACTTATGTATTAATAGGTGTACAACAATAGGATTTCCAAGTTATATCACTTATGTTTTAATAGGTGTACAACCATAAAGCTGAACGGATATTGTTTTTATTTAAGCTTAATATTAATGACCGTTTAGTTGTTAAACCGTCTTAAAGCCTACACAACACCAACAAAACAAGCTCATACTGTCTTAGACCGTACACAATAGGAATACCATGTAATTGTTAACAAAACAAGTTCACATTATCTTAGAGCGTATATAATATGAATATCTTCAAACTATCAACAAAAGAAGTTACACATTATCTTAGAGTCTACACAATATGAATATTTTCAAACTATCAACAAAACAAGTACACATTATCTTAGAATCTACACAATATGAATATTTTCAAACTATCAACAAAACAAGTACACATTACCTTAGATTCTACACAATATGAATGTCTTGTAATTGTTAACAAAACATTTTACGTTTAAACAGTTGTAGATATTTTATTATCATGCTTTTGAATTGCAGCCTTTTGTTAACCCTGAATTAACTATAAGGTTCGGACGCCATCTACTTTTTAAAAACATTTGCCTGAATTATCTATGCACCAAACCGCTTGATATTCCATTACTTTGTTGGTTAAGGATCTCTAATAACGCAAAACATAATGTAAACAAAAATATCACCAGTATTGCAATTAATCGAACATATTTTACATACAAAATGATTTATTTCAGTCAGTGTTTGATCGGTTTATTACACCGAGTGTTATAGCAGTGAATAACACAATATTACTGATTATGATGTGATTTTTAGATCAAACTGGAAGTCAAAGGTATGAAATAAAGTTGGTAATTTGAGAGTTAACAAGCTTATTAAATTTCAATTCTGAGGTGGTATTATACCAGAACGGTCATGAGTTCAAATACAAGTATCACTATCACACATAATGTCGTTTAAAGTATGTCAACATATTTTCGGGTGAGACGTCTGCTCGAAACTCTCAGAAAATAAGCTAGAAAATTGTTCATGTAAACATGTCAAAATATTCCATATTTTCGGGTGAGTTATGTTTGTTAACATGCTTGTTTCCATGTTAAGTTTGATGTCAATACTTTTGATGGGTGTTTTCACATTTCCTACTAATATTTCTATGCATATATATATTGGAGTTTTTGTTAAGAGTGAGACCTATACAAATTGAAATTACTAAGTGAAAATCAATAAATATCTCATTAACCACACATGTCTAGGATAAACGACAGTCAGCTTAAAATCGAAGTTAAGTTTTGAAAAAAATGTTACGAAATAACGTAAACACAAACGACTTTTAAAAGAAATATTTTTCTAAATTTCATTTTGACCTCATTGAAAATTTTATGAAACGTCATTGCCCGAAATGTTGTTTTCAACTTCGTCAACAAACTTGTATTAATTTGGCGAGTGTTTCACCTTGTTTGTTTTTTATACATCTTGTATTTTACTCGGTTACGCAGTTCCTTTATTACTAGAGTAGGAAATTATCAGTTCATTTCCAGATAAAAATCCGCAGTGGTTTGAAAATATGATCTGAAATTCGTTTGAGGCCACCTTAGTTCTCTCTTCATTTTATAACAATTAACTGGGGGGAGGGGGAGTTAGAATACTTTTGTCTTTCATTTGTTTTCTAACTATTATGTGTTGTTTATCTAGAACATAATTGGGGACTAAATTTTGCAAAATATTTACATACTTTTTATGATAGTATTTTTTTATGTTCAATTAAAAAATTTTTCGTCCTATAAATTTGATATGAATTACAAAGCTTAGTGTTATGTTTATATTTAACTAATATACTGAAACATGAAATAAACATTTTATTGTAGTACATATTGGAAATACACTAAGTTTAAGCTATCAAACAGCGTCTATTTTTAAACTATCAAGTAGCGTCTATTTTTATACTATTATACATACTGTATTTTTAAACAACTTTTATTCTTCTAGAAGAATGAGAAGGAAAGCTCATCAGTAATTAGGATTTTTTCTGAAGTTCAATTATTTTTCAGATTCAATACATATCTATGTTTTAAAAAATATTTAAAATCAATAGATGCTTCACAATGGGCTAAAAATATAACAAATTAGGGAAAAATATGCTGTGGTAAAAACAGCAGATAACAAATCATACATAGATTTTTGCTTTTTAAATATATTCATATATATTTGTTCTAACTGAACGCTTCTTGTAAGACATACATTTCAGGCTTACAAAAGCCATAACAAAAGAAAAAATTCTAAGCAAGATAACATCTGGTTTCGATAAAACAGAACTTCAAGCTTTCTGAGATTATTTCCAACTCAAACCTATTCGAAGAATGTTCTTATAAATCTCATTTAAAATAAGGTCAATACGTTATTGGACCTGGTTCGTTCCACGTTCAATATACGCTTTTTTCTCATATTTCATCATTCAGCTTTGTAATTCGTTTTCTGACACGTTTTTAGTACTATCAAACTTCAGGAGACTATGTTACAGAAACGTTACGTGATATATATATATAAATCACTTCAGCTTTTTCTTCCAAGTGATTTATTTTCCTCCCGTTTATCTTTAGCTTTATGACATGTTCTGTTTTACAACAAATCACAAATTACATTGTACCAGAAAATCTTATCAAACTTTAAGTCGTACAGATAATCTCTCTTAGATCCATAGATTATAGTTTAAAAATAGACGCTATTTGATAATTTAAAAATAGATAGTGTATTTTATAGTTTAAAAATACACGTTATTTAATAGGTTAAAAATAGACAGTGTATTGGATTTTTACGAGAAAATTGAAAGAAAAAACGTAATTATCGAACGTACTTTTTGAGTTAATTTTTCTAGTTGATTAAATGAAGAGAAAGAAGAAGAACTGAAATGAATTTAGCCATGTATTTTATTTAGTAAAAATGCTCCAAAGTATTACAATTGAAAGAAGTAGACATTATGAATTTAGTTAGGAAGAATATCTCAAATATGAGAGCTCAAAAATAAGAGATCAAGTCAGGGAACGACTGGCTACACTTGGTTTTCGGCTATAAACTTAAATACTGAAAGCTCGCGCATTTGATGTAGAAACACTCAAATAAGTAGATTTTTTTTCTCCAAGATATGTCGCAAATACGACAAGGATATTATCTCTCCAGATACAGAAATAGGTTTGATGTACATTTTTCGAAATTTCTTATAACATTGGTGAAGCACATCTTTCATTTACTACGATCTTTAATGAATAAATTGAAATGTTTATTCGTAACTTTCTCCTAGCTACTTCTGTCGTCGCTGACTCATTCATTAAAGTGTTGGAGTCACTCTGTTAAATTGATTTAAAAACTATGACATATATAATACCCAAGATCACAATAGAATTACCCAACGCAATTAATATAACTCATTATACTTAACTAATTTGCAATCACTTGCTTTCGGATTAAACTATTTCAGATTCTTTAGCGTTGTTGATGAAATAAGATTAAAAATGACCGATATGTTGAATACAGGTTTTAAAAAAGTCGTTACTATAACGTGCTTTCAATTAATTATGTGCTTTTAATCTACACGTGTCAACTGATATTTATGTTTAATCTCTGAAGCTTGTTTAACCTAGTTTGATTGCAGCATTATTTTTCTCAAGTTGATCTGAATTCACTCCTTAGATTTAATCATTTCTGGTATATGACACTACCTAGCTAATCAACTATAGTCACTCCTAGTACACAACACTTATAATTACTTCTGGTTCGTTAAAGTGCCTGATCATTTTTATTTATTTCAGGTATACAGCAATGATTATAAAGTTATTATTAGTCGCTAATCATCAGTATCTTTTCAGAAGGCTTATAGTGTTTGTAATAGGATACATTTCTTCAGATGGCCTGGTGTTTGTAATGTAATCAGGTCTTAAGGAAAGCTGATGTTCCTAATAGAATCAGTAACTCTTCAGAAAACATACGTTTCTATAATAGAAGATGGTCCAAAATTACCTTTTCTATTTTAAAATGTAATAATTAAATAACTAAAGAAATATAACCATTCAGTTTTCAACACTTTGTAGACCAACTCAAACAGATTTTATTGTTATGTTTTTTTTTCACTCCAGTAAGTAGTGTTACCCAGTAAAATGGCCACCATGCAAATAATGTTTCAATGCGTCTTTTGGCTTGCAAGGTGAACCAATTCAGTGGCCTCCGCCTTCGTCAGACATCACTCCACTAGACTTCTTTCTTTTGGAGTACGTTAAGGACATCATGTATCGCAGGCCTATAGCAAACATCACAGAGCTAAAGACCAGGATAATACATACCATCGCCACTGTAACTGTGCGCATGTTGCAGCGAACGTGAACTGAAATCGAATATTGGTTAGATGCATTGAGAGCCACTAATGGTGCACGCGTAGCAGTCTACAGACATGTTAATAAAATATGTTTGAGTTGTATTACAAGATGTTAAAAATTGCATGGGTGTATTTCTTTACTTATTTAATCATTAAATTTTAAAATGGGAAAGATAAATTTGGACTACCCTGTATAACCAGTATTCTTCATAAAGACCAATGATTCTAATTACGGTTATGTACATTCTATATAAACTATAATGTGTCATTTCGTCATCGGTGCATCACATGAACTCACGAATAAGGAAGTATAACTTTGTCGTCCCAAGACTTTCTCTTCAGTATCAACGTCTTAAAGTTAAAGATTATGTGATATTACAAATTATCTAGAAATAGTTCCCTTAGATTATCCAGTTAAAAATGAAACTAGTGAGAAAAATGAAGCTACTGTTTCATCTGTATTGCCCTGCTATATTGGAATGAGCTAGAATATGCTTTTATATGCGATATATATACACATAATTTAAACTTTAATGTATGAATCATTTTATACTCATCTCATCCCCAGATTATAATCTCATGGTAACTGACGAAGAAACCATCTCCACCTACAAGTCTCCCAGTACCTCCCCTGTTTCTTCCCGTTACTTCTTGTCCTCGCCAAGTTCCTCTTCTTCTCAGCCTTCGGGAAGTAAGCAGAAGTAAGTGATTGGAACGTGTTAACCATGACGTTATAGATGGCGATTCAGTTGAAATGATGTGTATTTAGACAAACTAGTATTGATATAAGACTAGGAACAAACTCTTTAAGTGTATTTGTGTTCAAACCAGCACACAAAAGCAATTTCTAAATGCGTAAATACTTGTTAATAAGTCCTGCACTTTATCTTGAAGTTATAAGAATGGCATTATTTTAAGATAATGTAAACTTCTTGTTATAAGTTAAACTGTTGAACTACAGAATTTAAACAAAGTAATGAAAAAGCTAAGTTAAGTCAGTGCCCTGTTAGAAGGTAAATAAAATTTAAGTCGCTTAGCGTTTTGAATACTTGACTTGAACACCAGTCTGTAGGTTTATTCTATGCTTCCAAAAGTTGAATTATCAGAACATATGTTGTCTTTTGGTTCTGATGCCTTTTGTTATTAACCTTGTGCGTTGCTATTAGCGAGAATAAGCTCCCTAATGTAAATATCTTAGCACTTAGCAGCATTATCTACAGGAAAAAGACCGAAATAAAGTGTCAGATGAACAATTTACATCACTCTAAAGATTACGACTATCTGAGGCACCGCTGAAATAGGCGATCACCAGCATCAGCGCAAACAGGATAAAAGGTAATAACTGCTTAGCTCACCTCAAGGCACAAGTTCCAACCAATCAAGGAGCTCTCCAAGTGATCACCCGGCTCAGGACAACATCCGGAAAAACCTTCGCAAGGAGGCGGAGGCGGAAAGTAGAAATTTTAGATGATAGATCCTCTACTATTGATCCAATTATTATCAGAGATCTGGGGCAAATGTTTGTCCACCTTATTGTGAAGGTGTGGAGAATTACATTTTGGGTGTTAGTAAACGAATGTATAATCAATGTCAAAGGATAATGCCATTCAGTTGGTGTTATATAATAAGTCGAAGTAAGATAGAAAAAAAAAAGCCCTGCTAACTGAAAATATCTTACATAACACTTGAAGCATGCAGGAATATTTCGAATCTCACACCTTCCATGGGTCCACTCTACATTACGTTGAAATATATATATGGTTCGTGATGTGGTCTTTTCAACAAACATACACGTAAAATATTATCTGGATATCTACTGATACAAACTCGATTTGAAGAAAAGAAAAATAAATTATTAAGCGTATCAAACCTACGTACTCATATGTTAGTGTTCTGTTTTATTTTATTACAGTGACTTTGTTTCTTTAGAGCAAACCCACGTTGAGCTATCTGATGTGTCCACCGCGGGGAATCAAACCCCGGATTTTAACATTGTAACTCCGTAGACTTACTGCTGTCCCACCGGGGGACTATTTCAGTGACAGTAATATTTTTCGTTCTCATGTAAACGTTTACGTCAGTGAGATTCTAGTCACTTATGAGCTAGGCACTTATGAAAGTAGTAGAAGTAATCATATTTACATCCATGTGGTTAGGGCGCTCGACTCGCAATCTGCAGGTCGCTGGTTCGAATCCCCGTCCCACCAAACATGCTCGCCCTTTCAGCCGGGGGCGTTATAATGTGACGGTAAATCCCACTATTCGTTGGTAGAAGAGTAGCCCAATAGTTAGCGGTGGGTGGTGATGACTAGCTGCCTTTCCTCTAGTCTTACACTGCTAAATTAGGGACGGCTAGCGCAGATAGCCCTCGTGTAGCTTTGCGCGAAATCCATAACAAACAAACAAACATATTTACATTAAAATAACTCTTAATAATGATAGGCAATAATTAATAATGATAATAAGGTATATACTAAAAGTTATGATACTGCCATCCGGTTGCCTCCCAGTGGTCGATGGTTTGGAATTAGGAACAATGTAATGCTATCTCGACTGCACACTGACAAACGTGCAGCAATGGGTCTGTACAATTGGAGAGAGTATATATTATGCTTTGGCCGGTGCTAAGCTACTCATTCAGCTAGTAGACTTACTAAAACGTGAATTGTGTACATTGAAATCGATTCCCAACTTTTATACTCCTGCTGAATTAAAGTCCTGTAACTCCTTCTAAGAGTGTTTGAGTAGAAACGGAGAATGCACAATAAACTGTATTTAAAGTAGTAGAAACAAGATACAACTATAGAATGTTTGAACTTATTACCCAACTAATAATCTTCAAAACAGACAACCCTAGCAACCTTTGTAACTTCGTAAACTGGTGAGTATATTGTTGAACAAGATCGTTCTAGTTTCTTCAGTACATTAGATCTAGACCAAGTTCATGAAGATGCACTACAAACTTACTGTTTGTGTTAAATCATCATTTCTTGTTTAGATTAATGATAAAAAACTGATGATCTGACGAGAAATTAGCATAGTTAGCTGAAGATATAAATAAGTATATAAGATTAGCATAGCTAGAGAGATTAGCATAGTTAGCTAAAGACATAAAGAAGCATATAAGATTAGCATAGCTAGAGAGATTAGCATAGTTTGTTAAAGATATAAAGAATTATATAAGATTAGCATAGTTAGCTAAAGACATAAAGAAGTATATAAGATTAGCATAGTTAGCTAAAGATATAAATAAATATATAAGATTAGCATAGTTAGTTAAAGATATAAAGAAGTATATAAGAATATTTTAACATTAATAAGAAAACACCATGTTTCGGAGTTCTAAGTTGCACTCACACAGGCGGGAGCAAGGGGGTATTTTTATTTTTCTTTAAGAAAGATATGAATTCAAAAATCGTTACTGTACTTGCTATGTGATATAAGACACTTGTTTGCAGAATAAACGCGAATTACTAGGAATGATAATTTCCAGTTGTTGTTTTTTAAGGTACTTTTGATCTTTTCAGGGGAGAACAGTCACGAACAGGGTTAGCCAAGCTGGCTCGATTCTTAACATCAAAAGAAAGGACATCAGGCACAAAGACAAGCGATCTGTCTCCTTCAGAGGTGTAAGTATTATAATAGTGTTCGTTATTACATTTAACGCTCAAAATTTTAATATTAATACATAAAACTGTAAATTTACCCCTGTACAAGTACTTCCACTGCGCAACTCTACGTGCTACTGTATAATCCTCATCATTGTCACAAACTGTTTCAGGTTATATGTTCGTTTATCATCGTTATTAACCTTGATTTTTAACAACAGTTTCTTTTATTCATAACTACATTTGCATTTAATTTTCTAGATGTTTGAGTTAAACAATAATGGTTGAATTCCAGGACGTGTTTCGCTTGGAACAAAGGAGCATCTTCTATGCGGAGAGCCAATAGCATTGATAGTCTATTAGAGCTTTCTTGCGGCACTCAGATTATCGAAGTTTCGGAAGCTTCAGATACTGCCTCTGTGATCTCTACATGGAATACAAGCAACACAACCACAACCAGTGACACCCTCACTGTTCCGAATAATAAAGCAATTCCTTTGTCCCCCAGCGTCCCCTCCAAACTGGAAACTCACAAGAAAGGGAACATACCCTCCTCCCCTAGCATTCCTAATCGTCTTGCAAAAGGAATTACAGGTGAGATAGATACGTTACTTTAATGAAATTTAATTCTAAACTACATGTATTTTCTAAAACAAGTTTTATATAGCAGGTTCAATTAATAAAGAAAAAGTAATATGTAAAGTAAAAGGCAAATATTTTAGAGTGTTCAATTGAAAATGGTGACGAAATACAATGCTAGAAGCACTACATTTGCAATAAGTTCAATTTTTTTATTCGTATTAAATAAAATATTGATACAAAAAACAAAAAATGTGTAAAAGTATGTAGTTCTCATAACTTAACTGAAGTATTTATTGCAATTCTGATAGTTTTAATTATGTTTCGTTAAATGTTTTATCTCATTTTGGACGAATAACATACATGTACGTTCTTTTGTTTAGTCATATTGATTGGCGTTAACTTGTGTTATAGAGCACATGTACGTTATGAAACATCAACATGAACATCATACGGATTATGGTTGTCCAAATCTTCTAGAATCATTCCCTGTATGTAGAAAATATGAAAAAAGCTTATTGCTGTTTCATCGCAATCTTTTAGTGTTATTCTATAGACCAGAACAGCGAAATGATTAGCCCACTATTTTATTTTAAAACCTATAAAACCGTGTTTAGTTTATACGTTGTTATTAGCTCTAAACGTACATTCCTTTAAGTTACGTACTGAAATGTTGGACCTTCTCGTATCACTGACATTATTTTTGGTGGGTTAATGGAAGAAACCATTAAAGTTAAGAAGTACTTCATCTTCAGCGGCAAGCCTAAATTACTGCAGTGAATAACTTGGTTTAAAAATACTTAATCTGTAATCGTACCCTTTAACTGCTATTATATGTTCAGGCTGTATGAGAAGATATAATTTCTTCCTTTTTTTGTACTAAATTTATATAGTACGTTATTAAACTACATACGATTCATAATGATTTGTTGAGTGTTTTAACAAGATCCAGGTTAGTGGATGTTTCCTAGCAATGCTTTGTATAGACGGCATTGATTCAGGTTATCTTTTCAGCATGAAGATGAAGAAATAAGTGTCTTCATGAAAAGTAACCTTATATATATATATATATATATACATCACATCCGTTAAAGCAGTGGTTTAAAAAGAAAACAACCATTTTCAGTTTAATTTTAAATATCACAATAAAGCACATCCTTAAAGAAACGGAAGGTAAGAAATCTTGACAACATCCAAATATAATAGCCTATTGAGCGTTTTTTCAATTCATTGTAAGAATAGGGTAACAGTGGTGTAGGCTGAGAAAGGTTTTATTTGTGCTATTTACCGAGTTAAATATCTTTTATTACTAAGCTGTTGTTATTGTTTGTTATTAAGCACAAATTCAAGTAGAATTGGCAAAAACCCTCTCAGTTATACAATCCTTATAGCGTGTAAAAAACATCAAATAAACATTCTAGCGGTATAAATCCGCAGGCATACCACTGTGCCCCTGGGTGGGACTTTTATAATTGAGTATCGAGTGACATGACAGCTCTTATTTCATTGATGTTGGAAATTGTTGCTAATGAGCAGAAAGCAAAAGGGTAAAAAAAAAGAGAATTTCATTAGATCTTTGCTAAGGGTAGTCTAATTTTTCTAGTTACTGCTAAGATTGCGGATAAATAACTAGTGATATATATTATTTAACTTAAATTTATATACAGGTGATTAATTATATTATTATTTAACCTAACGGAATAAATAGCAACTTAATATTTTGTTCGACGTTTAATCAAACAGATCCAATTATAAATTACACTTTTATGTATCATTTTGTAAAAAAAATTATTCTTTTCAATCAAAATAATGTTTCTAATCAATATGATACATAAATAAAGGAACATTCTCAAAACAATACATTGACTTTGTGGGCGTTTGAAAGCTCGCCCAGTTGTCTCTGTTTATGCCTACCGTTGTTCGTTTATTGTATGTTGTGTTGTATCACAAATGTTTTTCTCTAGAATATACACATACGAGTAATATTATCTCATGCCTCAACCAATGCACCATACTTAAAATTTATAGACCAAAACAGTATCATGGCTATCAATTTCTACAACAATCTCCTTAGGTTAGTCATTTTCTTCTTTCATTCTCACATGAGAATCTTGGTATTAAATTTTATGCCAGAGAAACCTGGAACCTTTAGAGTCGGCATGTTCCCTAAAGGGATGCTTTTTAGCCAGCTGCTGTTTCAGAACATTCTTAAGTGAAGGGATAGATAAAGAGAAAATGTTTTGATTGATAGTAGCGATTTTTATTGTCTACAACTCCTTTGTTATTTTCTACCTTTATTTGGTTGTTGTTGTTGTTTTTTTTCGTTTTCTTCTCAAAATGTAATTCTGTGAGAAACACCATAAGAAATCGTTGAGAAATCAACCACATGTAGAATTGGCAAAAACCCTCTCAATTATACAATCTTTACTGTAGCGTGTAAAAAAAACACATTAAATAAGCATTATTTTTGTGTGCATTTTATGAGATGTTCCACTGAGCTTGTGAAGCCTATTTCTACTGTCTCTTTTTAGGAAACAAAAATGGCTTGCTATGGAACAGAATTGTGCTTAAAAGTTGGAACTATTCTGAAAAAAAAAAATACACACTTGCTTTGGAAGTGAAAGCAAACGTTGATTATTTAAACAATAATATTCAACATTTATAATTTCAAAATTATGTAGCCCCCCTCCAAAAAAAATCGGTTACTTGCAAACCAAAAATTTATGAAACATCTATGTGGAAGAAATACTGACATATTTAGTGCTGCCACACCTGCTAGCTGACCATTATAGAGTAGATCCCTAATTGTGATCACATTCTACCATGTCCATAACAACAATATTAACATTCTAAATAATACTTAAATTGTTGAAAAAACTCATATAAGATTACACTTTGTCCTTGGATTTTTTAAAAATAATTTAAATGTAATAAGTTTTTGTTTGTTTGTAATTAAGCACAAAGCTACACAATGGGCTATCTGTGTTCTTCCCTACACGAGTATCGAAACCCAGATTCTAGCGCTGTGCCACTGGGGGGCTATAATAAGTTATTGAACACGTTATTCAACTTATAGTTTCTAGCTTAAATTTAATACCATCAACCACCATCAACAAACTTATAACTGATTCTTAATGCTGCATTTAAATGTGAGAACGTTTAAATAGGAGATTTAAAAGTAATTTTATAAATGTTGTACAGGAGTTAAATATCAAAGTTTATTTTCCGATTATATCTTCTAGATTATATTGAAGAACAAGAATTTAATTAAAAACAAAGAATGAACAGTTAGAGCAAATACGTAGGTTAAAAATTCAGGAAGTATTGTTTCCTAGATGAACCAGACTGTGTCATTTATTACTTTTCTAAGTACCTTTTGTTCGCAATTGAAAAAATAAAGAGTCTAAGCATGTTGTTTAACTTTCTCTTTGCCTACCTAGAACTTAGAATACGCTTCCTAGTTTGAAATAAAGAGTCTAAGCATGTTGTTTAACTTTCTCTTTGCCTACCTAGAACTTAGAATACGCTTCCTAGTTTGAAATAAAGAGTCTAAGCATCTTGTTTAACTTTCTCGTTGCCTAGTTTGCTAGTTTTGAATTATTATTAAAACAGTTTAAATCGTTACCTTTTATATTCTCTACAGACATGGGCGTCCGCAGATAGCTTTCTAGAGGGGGGTGGGGCAAAATCAAAATCAAGGGACGATGGACCCGCCTTAAAATTTTTGCCATTACAGTCAAGAGAATAGGCAAGCTTCTACAGTCAGATTTGATAGGTTTAATATTTGTAAGGTTAGTTTAAGCCATACTGCAGACTTGCAGCTACATATTGGTTTGGTTTATTTGAAGTTAAGCACAAAGCTATACAATGGGCTATCTGTGCTAGTTGACCCCGATCACGCTAACTCATAGGATGTCTGCAAGGCTGTGTCAGTCTCTTTGATAACCTGCTTCCAGTACTACCGGCAGGTGGCAACAGGTTGACCCCGATCACACAGTGTCAGGGCTCAGGAGATGTCGGCAAGACTGTGTCGGTTTCTTTGATGACCTGAGTGAGAACTGTCATATCCAATATCCAAGAAGCTGCCGTGGTAGCGACGTTTTTCAATATTTAGCTACACGATAGGTATTTAGAGATTTTAAGTAAAGAGTGGCGGTGGGCGCTGTTGACTAGTTGCCTTCCCTTTATACTGTCAGTTCAACGTTAGAGACGGCTATGCACAAAATTCTTTTCTGTGACAGGTTTACTAGTTCTATTATCTAAATCAGTTTCACCAGAATCTATATTTACGCAAAGTTGAGACACTTTGTTTAAAGGAAGATTAGTTTAAGAAGGACTAAATATCAAAAATTGGCACAATACAGTGTTTGACAAACCTTTAAGATTTTGAAAACTTTCAGAAAATTGTAGCTATTTTAAACACGAATTTTATATTGGATATAAGAATTTATACAATTAAGAAACCAGCTGAATTATGTTTGTAGATATTAATGTGAAAAGGATTGGTCTGATTGAACAATTTGGCTTATTAGTGTTAAAAAACAGTAAGTCAAATTAGACAGATTGGTTTAATAATGTTGATAACAAGAGGTATTATTGGTGAGTCAAATCCTTCCATGCCAAAATGACACATAGGATCCAATGCTGGAATCCGACTTAATTTGCAAAAGTGTAAGAGAATGGTGTCATATTCCGCTTGGACGGGATGCCAGTCCATCGCTAAGCCCCAGCTAACAGCTAGCATCCATCATACAGCTGAGTAGACAGAAACAATTGGGGTAAAGTGTCTTGCTCAAGGACATAATAGCACAACGCAAGCCACTCTCGAACTCACAACAATCCGACTATTAGTTCAAAGTACAAAACCACTGAGCCACTCTGCCCCTAGTAAACACGTGTTTGCTAACAAAAACTCACATTTATGTACAATAATGTTATTTATTGTCTAGTTGATCGAATAATCTACAACTCAAGACTTAGCTCTAATTTCCCCTGTTTATTCTCACGTTATAAAACGAACACCTGGCCTGGATCAGTGTCTTGAAGGAAGGAAACCTTGTAATTCTTAAACATATCGTGTTCAGTCGCTTTCAAAATTATTAAGTAGTCAGCATAAAACATTGAAATCCACAACTGAAGAACAAAAACCATCTTGTTTAATTTAATTCAATATGAATATTCGAAACCTTAATGAATCCTCCGTATTGTTTTGTTATCCAATTCTCGCCTTTACAGGATCTTATTTACGTTTCAGTAATTGTAAACCGTATAGTTTCAAACTCAACGCAATTAGGTTATTTTTTGTTTGTTTGTTTTAAAGCATTCAGCTACAAAATGGGCTATTCGTAGGTATCGATTTTAGCCTTATAAGTTCGCAGACATACCACTGTGCCACTGGGGGGGCTATAGGTTGGAGTGACAGTTGAATGTCGTAGTGAAGTCACGAAATGAGGCGTTACTTATGGGAGTTATGGTAATGCCATAAAGTAACCCGTGACTTGCGAAAGTCACAGTGACATCACAAAGTAATTCGTGACTTCTAAACATCGTGATGATGTAACAATGTAATGTGTGACTTATGAACGCCACAGTGATGTCACACATGAGACAGACTGTAAGTTATTTGTTGATATTTTTAACCAAGTGACGTTCTTGTTTAAAATTCTTCCAAAACAATTAACTTATGATAAAGTAAAGTGAAATACTGCAAATCTGTTTGTAATTAAATCATGGTTTTTCAAAGCGACACTTATAGTATTTAAATAATGGTGTAATTTCTAGGTTGCAATTATACATACATTTTCTGTTTCTTTGAGCAAACTCGTTGAATAATAAGTAAGATACCGATTACATACCTTAAATTTCATTAGTCGTCTGGTAATCTCTCTCGCCAGTGGCTTTAATTTAGAATAACGCAAAGTACTCTTTCCGAATGTAGAATCCAATCCGCTAACAAATCTAAAATTGTTCATGAATAATTTATTTCATCAAATAAGATATATTTTATTCAGAGCTACGCAGAAGAGTATTTCCATGATTGACATAAACTTGTGATAACCATGTTTTGAGAAATCAGGACACATCATACATTATTGGGTACTGTAACAAGTAAATCAGGACACATCATACATCAGTAGAGAGTATAATAAGTAGATCAGGGCACATCGTATATCAAAACGTAGTGCAAAAAGTAATATTAATTGTAATTCTTTATTTAAAACACATAGCCACAGTTAATTATTTTTCTTCATTTGAAACTTCAGGTGTAAGTTTGTTTGCTTGTTGTGAAGCGTAAAACCACACAATGAGATGTCTGTACTTTGCCCACCACGAATATCAAAACCCAATTTTTTAGCATCATAATACCTTATACTTACCATTAAGCTACTTGGGGCTGATATGTAGATATTATTGTAAAAGGATAATCGTACTCTAGATTAATATTCCATATTTCTAGTTGTTGATATGTTCTTTACTTGAATTCGAATGAACACTATAAAGAAAATATGTTCAAGAACCTTCAAAATACAGAACAGAACCTTCTTTGCATAAAAACACTGGTCTAAAATACAGGGGTTTTAAGTTTCGTAAAGGATTATGGGATAATATGCTCATATTCGGCAACATTAATTATTTTCTGACTCCAGGTACTAAAACAAAACAAAACAAACAGACGAACGAAACTCCACATGCTCTAAACCAATGCCGTTATTTTGCGCGCACACACATATTTCTAGTCTAGGTTCACAGTTTTTATATACATTAAAAGAGATTATTTATCATATGCATTAAACTTTCTATGCGGAATAAAGTGCTTTTAAATCTCTAGTATTGATATATTTGAAGTTTATAAAAATAACAACTAAAATATCTGTTCTGTTCAATCTACATTTATAATAAACGTATGAATTCTAAGAGTGTTCTTATAAAATGGCAAATCCATTTTTCCTCTTTAAAACTAGAAAGTTTACCTTTTAAAGTTTCCTTTATCAATCTCGCCACATGTCGGTTGTGGAACCTACAGGGGAGTACTTTACAACAGCTTGATGTACACAATGCCCAGGAGGTATATCGATCAGAGATTATTCTGAGCTCTTAAAGCTGTCATTCTGCATTTTGTAAAAACACATTCAAACAGTATAAAATGTGTTATGTGTATAATGGCATTAAATAAGATATATATATAATAAAAGCAACAAATACTTTGACTTAGGTAGCCTGGACATACGTACTTCACTGAAAAAAAACAAGGTTTTTAAGATCTTTTCTGATACCTATTGATTTTTTCCAATTTTTGTTGCATTATTATTATTATTCGTACTCTAGATTCTCCTCATACTGTTAGTTGATGTAAGAAAATTGTGCTTTAAGAGAAGAAAAAAGAACTGTTTTTATCATATAAATTGGATCTGAGCTTTGCAAAATAATTTCCATTTATAGAAAAAATCGATTTAACAGAACCTTATTGAATACATTAGGATCTATTAAGCATGGCAACTGCCACGCTTATAAAGCTTTTTATTAGCCAATTGACGGCACATCCATATTTTATAACGTTCTGATTTCTCCCTCAAAAGCATTCAGTTTGTTATAGAACAAGTTTTTCCGTATATATTTGGTGCAAAAGAAAAATAAAAACACCTGAAAAAGCATTTCAGTCAAGAATTACTGTATAATATGGTGTCGAAACATCTGAATCTAATTTATTGTAAAACAGATTACCTGGCCAAAATGTCTCACTCGATGTTTACTGTAAAACACTAAGCCAAAATGCGTGGTCGATGTTTTACTGTAAATCACCCGGACAAGTCTCAGACAAGGCTTACTGTAAAATATCCAGCCAAAACTTACCAGACCAAATAAGCCCCATAATGTATCAGGCGTGGATAAATACGGGGCCAAGACGCGTCAAACGAGATTTCGTGTAAAACATATTTCCGGATGTAATGTTTCAGTTGAGATACTGTCACAAAAATCACTGAGCCTGTAAACTTATTCATGTAAAACATACCATTGGGGCTAACCATCTTTATCGATATTTACTGTGAGACATATCACTAGACCAAATGTCTCAGTAAATGTTTACTGCAAAACAAGTCATTGAGAGAAATGCATCATTCTAGATTTAGTGAAAAAACATATCAGTGGAATAAAACATTTCAGATGTGATTTGTTGTAAAACACTTCCTCTGACTAAAATGTCTCAGACGATACTTTCTGTAACACACTTCACCTGGGCAATATATATCACTGGATCGAAATTGTTCAGTCGACATTTACTGTAAAAACATGTCACTGGACCACAATATCTTAGTCGACATATACCATAAAACACGTCCAATAACCAAAATGGCTCAGTCGACATTTACTTTAAACAAATGTCGCTCGACCAAAGTGATAAACTCTAAATTTGAGATGTTTTAAATATGTTAGTAATTTTTCTGCTCTCATGAAACTCCACCGTACTAACTACTCCCTCAATAATAATGAATTCACACATTAAGACCACTCCTTTAAATATAGTTGTACCTAATCAGCAATAATAGATTCACACATTAAGGTAATTTCTTTGAATATAACTTTATCTAATCGGAAACTATGGATCCACACGTTATGAAAATATTTTTTAGTAATTAATAATGGATTTACAAGTTGGTATATTTTAAACATAGTAGCAGTTAGCAATCAGTAACAGGTTTATAGGTTAATTACATATTTTAGACATAGTAATAACTAATATTTAATAACTTACTTACAAGTTGATAACATGTTTCTAAACACAGAAATATTTAATCACCAATAATGGATTCATACGTTGAGAACTTGTTCCTTAAATACATCAGTAATCAAATGGTATTGATAAATTCTTTCACCGAAAACATGTTTTAAGCAATATTTTCTGATCAGTGATAACATGTTCATACATTAATGTCATCTCTCTAAACACTGTAACATCTAAGTAGCTGCAATAAATTCACAGGTTTAGAATGTCTTTAAGTATACTAATGTATATTAAGTAATACTGGATTAATTTCTCAGAATCATGTTTTTAAATTTAGTAACATCTAACCAGAAATGATGGATTACCACGACAAAAATACGCCTTTAAATATAATAGTGCCCAATCATTAAAAACTCATCACATATTTAAAAGGTGTAAAGATTTGGTCCAATAAATGTTTAAATCAAATTATTCAACATACATTGATAGTAACAAGTATATGATAATGTAAACAAACTATGCGTATTTTTTATAAATTTCAGTTTAACTAAACAATAGCGTAATCAGAACTGAAAAAGCTGATAGAAATGCCATTGAATTCAAACAAGAGTTGTGTCTTGTACATTTGTTTGTGAACTTAGTGTTCTAGCTGTTGTTGTAGTTTGTATATTGTAGGATAGTTCTAAAAGTTTACAGTGATACGATGGGCATGTGATCTGTAAAATGATCGAAATAATGTGCCACATTAACCATACACACACACACATAGTAAACATAAACAAACACGTTATTCATTGATGGTAGAAGAGTTGTCCTATTTTCGTCATGTTTTCAGGTTTGTGATACAAACACATATAATGTCTTTTAGTTTTGAGGTAGGAATCATATAGTGGGCAAATAAGACAACGATTTCATCATAATATAAAAGAGAAAATAATTTCATTGATATGGATCAAACTCTATTTATTTTTCCTGTGGCTTACAAAACAACATGGTAAATTAAAAACGGGAAGGTCGGCATTTATAGAAAATATTAAAAGGTACTTTTTTTGTCATGTATTAACCCGGTTTAATTCTTCCAATCTCCTCTTTCATATTGTAATTATGTTGGATATATACTGTACTAGCGTATTTTGTCATATCTTAAAGGTAAACCTACATAGTAGTGTATACGCGTGTTTCCTCTTTCTTATGAGTTTCTCCATTGTTATTTAATTCACTTGATTGATAAGTCATGGTTAAGGTTTTGAATTGTATTCTTCAAATCTAATATTGAATTGAGTTTTAATCTTCGGTTGTTGATGACGTAGGCTCTGCTTACTAATGAGGTCTCAAGTAGCACATCTGCCTACCTGGAAGATCACGAACTAATCCATTCTTTCAAGATTTGATCTTAATAATAGTAAAGTCACAAAAACAGATTTGGAGATTGTGATGAAAAAATAATAATATATGCAATTTATTATTTGAAAAAAAAATACTGTGGTACGTTCAATACTTAAGAGGTTAAAATTCAAATCCAGACAGTCTTAGATATATATATAATGATATATTGGTGTACTTTGGTGACAGATTTTCTTGTAGGCAGATTTTG
>NW_013665803.1:468757-477202 GCF_000517525.1 Limulus polyphemus | reverse complement strand
CCTATAATGATATATATATATATACTCATGGATTACGGTTCGAATGAAATTTATAACTAGGTTTGCATTGGCTTCTATATAGGTTTATTAATTTTTTCTAAGGTTCATAAAAAAAGGAATAGACATCCAAGATTTGTCATGCGTCACACGTTTAGACCTCACACGTCCAAGGTTTGTCATGTGTCACACGTTTAAACTTTACACGTCCAAGGTTTGTCATGTGTCACAAGTTTAGACTTTCACACGTCCAAGGTTTGTCATGTGTCACACGTTTAGACTTTTACACGTCCAAGGTTTGTCGTGTGTCACAAGTTTAGATTTTACACGTCCAAGGTTTGTCATGTGTCACACGTTTAGGCTTTACATATCCAAGGTTTCTCATGTGTCACAAGTTTAGGCTTTACACATCCAAGGTTTGTCATGTGTCACACGTTTAGGCTTTACACATCCAAGGTTTGAATAAATTATAGGAAGAACTTGTCAATCTCAAGAATATTTTTATTTACAGATAAATAAGTAAACATGTTTAAAAAAACATTTTTAAAACCACTTCTTTTCTCTAGGTTTACTGAGCATCATTTGGTGAAAATGTCTGAATGAAGGCGTACAATAGTTCAAAAATGTTACGCTTTACAGTATCAATAATGATACTATGTCATAAACAATGTTGCAATAATAATGGAAAAATAGTAGCTAAGTATCGAAAAATTTTAATAATTCTTCATCTAAATATCTATTAATCTAAGGTTTTTGTTGTTTTTTTATAAAGAGAGCTTTTTTTATTTTTTCCTTCGATTTATATTGCTTTATTTGATTATGTTTAATCATGCTTCCAAATATTATTGATGTTGTTCAAAGCTGTCGATGATTTTGGTTAGTTTATTCGACGAAAAAGCTATCACAGTTTTCCTATTCAACTTCTGATGTCCACCCCCCCCCCCCATTGGATCAGCAATAAGTGTGAAGGCTTATAACAATAAAAACTAGTTTTCGATACCCGTAGTGGGCACTGATAACCCATTGGGTAATTTTGTGTTTACCAAACAAACAAACCTAATGAGTCATTGTCAACAATTTGTATTTAGAGAAACTGACCTAAATTTTTCCCTTATATGAAAAAACATTTCACATTGACGTCTATATCACACTCTTTAAAAGATTTTGGTTACATTTTCCGGATAGAATGTGAAAGTTTAGAGATGTACTACAACACACGATAAAGGGTCGCGTTTTGCATGTTTTTTGTGTTTATCTCGTCGACCTGTAATTAATTTTATAGAGACGATTGTTTGTTTGTTTGCTTTTAAGCACAAAGCTACACAATGGGTTATCTGTTTTGTGTTCACCACAGTATCGAAATCCGGGTTTAAGTGTTATAAGCCCTCAGACTTACCGCTGAGCCACTGGGGGGGGGGGGGCTTTTTGATATAAACCGGGGTTTTAACGTATTTTTCTGAGTTAAGAAATTCCGTTGAAACATTTTTACTCGTATGAAGAAAAAAAAAGAGTTTAATGTCTCCTATCTTTTTTTTTATTTATTTACGATCGTAGAAGGAATTCCAATAGAAATAAACTCCTAAGTTTGTTTTCTTGCGAAAACCCAAGAGTTGTCACGTGTCATTCGCTCATAATTGACAAATTCATTGTTTTTTAAACGTTACTCACAGAAAAGAAAGACACACTTGTCATATATATTATAGTGTCAGAGTTAACAAAATTAAGGTGTTTTATACGTTAGACACAGGAAAGACGTCACATTTATCATATACATTACAGTGTCAGAGTTAACAAACTTAAGGTGTTTTATATGTTAGAAGTAAAATTAACAGACCCAAGGTATGTAACATTTTGGGTCTAGTGTTGAAAGATCCAACGTTATAGTATGTTAACATTACATTTTGTCACAGGATATTCATATATTTAAACAGTATGAAATCAGTGACAAGGATGACTTTAATTTTTATAACGCCACTACAGGAATTCGACAAGGCAGCGTGGATGTATTTCTGGAAGGCCTAGCTCTAGCAAAAGGAGAGAAAAAACGAACAGAAAAATTTAATAAGTTCAATATTGACCTTCAAGGTACGTCGTCTCTTTGACAACGGAAAGGGTAATAGAATCTTGAGATAATGCAATTTAATTTTATTTAGAAAATAAAAAGTGTCATTTTGCAACATTTAGAAATTAGGTGTTGATTTCCGTTTTATACCTGGTAATATGACAAATTTTTAATATTCAGTTTTAAAACAAGCCTAAGCATTTACAATACCGATTTCGTAAACTTTTCAAATTACAATGGTGTAAATTTTTATTGTTAAATTTACCGATCTAAAGTTGTTATCGAAGAGTATGTCGGTTTTATTTCTTCAAAGTAATTTGTTTAAGAACTTTGACTTTTTTTGATGTGGTAAAAGTATATTAAAGAAAGAGCTGTGCTGATTATCTTCTGTGCTAATCCATTTATCATGGCTGTGCTCATAGGTTATTACCCACGACTTTTTCAGTCTTAGGGAAATA
The DNA here is from genome assembly GCF_000517525.1 of Limulus polyphemus. NCBI lineage: Eukaryota > Metazoa > Arthropoda > Merostomata > Xiphosura > Limulidae > Limulus > Limulus polyphemus. The sequence goes on along the minus strand of NW_013665803.1, from coordinate 474,685 downwards.
TTTTTAAATTTGCGAGGTTTTTGGGGGCGTAGTGCTGCACATTGCTTTTGAAACTAATTATTTCTATGCTTTTGTCAGTCTGGGTGGATCAGATATTTATTAGAATAATTTCTCTTCTTTAGGCTTTAAACAGTCAGCTAGTCCCCGGACACCACTGGAGTTTTAAAACACATATGCTTATTAAGATATATATATAATTGCTTCTGGATCCATTACTTTATTAGTTATGTGGTCATAAATACGTACAAATTACGCTACAAAATAAATAAATAAAGATGCAATGCTGCAGTTAATTCCACTAATTAGTGCTGTTCATTCTTTGAGGGTTAATATATGGTTGACTTAGGTAAACTCCCGAAGTTTTGATTAGCATTACATATAGACATAATTTATATTCCACATGTATAATCAATTCAGTGAAGAAAGATACGCTACTTTTCATGTTTAGCAAGTGCTATTTAGATAGGAACAACTAACTGAAGCTTTTAAAATATTATAGTGCTCGAAAGCAGTTAATTTAATAAAAGTCCACAGATGCAGCTTTTGAATGGATGGATATTTTATGTTTATTTAACTTTATTACAACGTTTCGACTACTCGTGTGGCCATCATCAAGTAACTGTACACGAGCGGTCGAAACGTTGTAATAAAATTAAACAAAAATAAAATATCCACTCAAAAGCTGTATTTATTGACTTTTATTTAAAGTGTAGAGTGGATTTCCTTTCCTCACAACATCTGATAATTCACTTTATAAGGAACTATGTCAGAAACTGTGTTTAAATCTCACTCTATTTCAGAAGTTTACCTTTCAGAAACACAGTCTAGCATTTTTTTCTCTCACTTTGATTCGGCCTAATTTAAGCACATTATATTTCATAGTCTATCTATTACGGACTAAAGCTGCTTTCTAGAGTGTGTAAGCTTAGGGTACTTGTGAAACATTGGACTGTCTGTTCTGGATTCAAGTTATTTATTGCGAATTTAGAACAAACTACATAAATAAATCAGAACTATAAAACAATGTATATTGTTCTTACCTTCTTACCTATAATTATTAGAATGCATTGCTCAATAATATTTCACAAGGTTTGGCTATCCTATGCTAGCCCTAATTCCATATAATTAGTTAAGAAAGCAAACTAATCTTTATGAAAATATAATACTAACAATCACAAGTAATAAGAATAGATATATTAAACATCCTATACAATATTGTTAATGAAAATAACTTTAAAGAAAGAACAGCGTATAACTTACAGAACACTAATAGTTTCCTTTATCTATCGTAGATTACATGTTCAATAAAGAACTGGACATTGGCATACACAAGTTACTCAATATACATTAACCTACATATTACTAACTTAGCTTAATTAACGGGTTTTGGCCTATCTGCCATGAACTTACTCCACTCCTCTGGTCTTGATCAATTGATTGCATATTTAAGTTACCTTTTAATTACCTCTTAATGATTTTCTGCCTTTGTTTCCCTTATTTTTTTCCATTTTAAGTAACTAGATAATCTATTTTTTAAAATTGTACACTGCAGTCTCCTGTTCATAGACTCTGTCACATAAAACACACTTTGTTTTCAGATTTACTTTCTTGCTATGATTATTATGAAAGCCTTCTGTTGGTCATTCAGTGATATCTAAATTAGCTAGCTTTAACAATAACGTCTACTGGTATAACGATAAGAGTTAAAAAATGGACTTTCATAATAAAAATTCCATGTATGTGTAGTTTTATTTTTTAACAACAGACACATTTTCAGTTTTGTAGCAAATTTTATAATATTTCAAATTACTTCACCCAGAAGCGATACTTATTAAATAAATAGGCACCATGCAACGCATTTCATTTTTATGCAATTTAGGTCTACTAAACAAGTACATAGAACATATATTTGTGTGTGACGTCAGCATGTTCACAAACACATAGAATAGATAGTTATTCACACTGGCTGTTTATACACAGTTAGAATGGAATCACAAGGTTCTAATACACAAAACTGCTTACATCTGTGTCTAAGTAGTACAACTTCCTTGCTCATTCTAATCCCCCTTCTCGTGAATCCCCTATAGGTTTATTTGTTGCCGTTGAACATGAGCACGTGGAGCGTGCCCGCAGTATATTGGAAACAACCGATGTTGACGTCAACAGGTAAGTTGGCCAATGTTTATTGTTATATATGTGATAAAAAAACGATTACCTCTTCCAGGCTGTCCACATATATATGTATGTATATATAGAATTGTCTAAAATACGATACCTGTCTGTTTTCATTCGCGTGTCGTATGTGAGATTTTGCTTCCCCAGTCTGGAGAAGTTACTTGTAACTTATTCAAGTTTAAAACACTGATCAAAAGGTGTAATTGGTTACCGAAAGATTTCTTTATACAAGTATTTTTAACTATAGTGAAACAACTTATAGGAGCTAAAATACACAAGGATCTGTGTTATCACAAATAAAAGATGTTAAAGATTCAGTGGGAAACTAAAATTGGATTTCGTATAACATATAATATGTGTCACAACTTGGATAGTAACGAGGGCACCCTAGCTTCGCAATTGGTTCTTGCTAACATTTTCATTAACTTTGTTCATTCTCCAAGAATTTAATCCCCCTTACCCATCAATTATTTGGACGTCTTAATTTTCTAATTCCGAGCTTGACTTACTTGGGGGTTTGTCAGTAAGAAGATTGGCATATCTTGTTACGTGTAAGAAAGAGTTAGTCGCTAGATTTCACTTTGATAAAGAAAAAGGAATCATCTATGGTGCCATCGTTTGTGGTGTGTAAGGAGTAAATTTCAACTATTTAATTTTTAGTTTACGATGTTGGTGAAATTGTGAACTTCCTTAATAATTAAAGCAATAGATAAGAGTATAAAATATTTAAAAAAACATTTTGAAGGAGAAATAACTATTTTCGTTGTTACTGAAAGAGTTTACTCTGGAACAATGTCGACAAAAGCTTGAAGCCAAGATGTTTGGAAGACTTTACCATTTGTGTCTGTACTACGATTAAAAAAAAGCTGCACTAAAAATGGCGTTAAAAAGTTAAAATAATAAAGTTGGATATCATTATTTTCTATTGGAATATATAAATTCTAGCAACCCTGTAAATATATAAATTCTAACCACCCTGTAACATTTGCTGCTACAATGTGTTTTAAGGTTATAAAAATCAAAATGTGGAGTCCAGGGTTCACTTAAACGAAACTATTATATTGAAATACTTATTTGTATCTATACATCTGGTTTGATTTTCAGGAACTATTTCTAAGAACTCTACTTGTCTTTGTTGAATGTCTGATTCGAAATATTTATTTCTTATACTATTGTAATATAACTTAGAAGAAAAAGTACCCGTCCCCAGTGACGGAAAAAGTTTTAAGTTCATCTATCAAAATAAATTATTCATGGACTTTAATAACATTAATCGTGTTGCACTCTTGGTTTCACTCACAGCCAAAGCTCTGTGCTACTTATACCGCCCACCGCGGAAAGTAATTGTTGAACGTTTCAGTCATGCTAAGAGCCGCTCAACAATATGGTAAATCTACATTTTTATTCTTTAAGTTACGTCACGTTTTGAAATGTGAATGATAGTGTGACTAACAATTTAGTCTATAATATCCTGCTTGCGAAATAGAATTTAGCATCAACATTATTCATGCATGTTCTCCCGTCATTTGAAAAGTGAATGTTGAGCTTTACCTGCGGGCGCAGCTTTTCAAACGGGAGACAGACACCACGGTTCGCAATATATGTACAAGATTTATGATATTTTTGTATATATTGGGCATTATGACGATTTGTCTATAGGTACAACAAATTCGTTATTAGATCATTTTAAACTCCATTTTACAAATTTATAGAACTTAAATAACTTTTATAAATCTTAAGCGAACAACGGTTCTTTCATTTCTGTCAATTTTACTATTAATTCAAGTACCTATTTAAAGTATATTACAGGTTTTGTTACATCTACTGATAATATTTATATGTTGTTTTTGCAACGGGAAATAAAACAGCTTTACCTGAATTCACTTCAAGAAATTGTTTTTGACCAGCTCCTAGCGATGTTAAATACTATATTGTTTATCTAGACCACATTACGCATTTATGGATCTAGAGTTTATAACAAGCGTATTATAGTTTCAAAAGTATAGAAATGAGTTAATTATTACAACCTACACTTCCTCTAATCTTTCATCACAAGAAACAATATTAAAAAAAGCTGAATACTGAAAAATTCCTCCTCAAAATTTAGTAAAAAGTGAAGTAACAGGTGAAGTGGGCTCAGCTAATTTCATAAGGACGAAATCCCCTGGTGGGAAAACAAGTCTTGTCATGATTCATGATGCAATTCATGGAAATGTCCTCTCTGAATTCCAAGGAATCCCCAACCTGAGTTTTAAGATCAAATAGATTCATTTTAATCCAATAACTATTTAGTTTCAGGTTTTAACGACATTTTCGTATACCATTAGTAAAGAAACTTTCCAAAACTTTGCGTAAAATAAGAATCCAGAAATTTGTGACGTAAAAATCATCCAAAGTTTGAATACAAAACATTATTGGCCTGTTTATTCAATCAAAACTTAAATCAGATTTCATTTGTTAGCATCAATGGAGACGGTTTTAGCACACTGGATATCGCAGTGATGACCAACTGTGTTCCAATGGTGAAACTACTACAAAACTACGGAGGAAAAGAAAGCAAACGATGTGAGTTGCGTTTCTGTCATGTTCAAACTTTACGAAGATAGATTAGCGATGATATTTGATACATAGCTTAATTACACTACCTCTTTAATTAAGAACCTGTCTTTCTTAATAAACCGAAACAATTTTAGATAATTAGTTCCGATTTAATTAGAAGATCATTTAATTTTGATTAACGCAAGAGTTTTTAAAAATGTTTACCAAAAAAGTTATAAACAAATACGAGACTTTAAAATATTTAAATTAAAGTGATGAAAATGTTTAACATTTTTTAGATCTCACTGTGTAAATGTGTATAAATGTTTTTAATAACAGACTATAATGTGACCGTAAGATAAAAAATAGTAGTTAGCATAACGTTACTAACTCACCTTAATGAAGAAGTAACTTAGGTTTCAAAGAAGCAGGGGTTTGTTTGTTTGCTTGTAGTTAAGCACAAAGCTATACAAAGGGCTATCTGTGCTCTGCCCACCACGGGTATCGAAACCCGGTTTTTAGCGTTGTAAGTCCGTAGACATTCCGCTGTGCCACTGGGGAGGCAAGAAGGGGACGATGCCTACTATCTGTTCTGCAAAATAAACCGTACATGATGCCTCCATATGTTTATAGTGTTGCTTTCTGCTGGGTCGTAGTGTATATGGTAAGTAATTTAGCCTATAATAAAAAATATACCATTGCTGATAAAATTTGAAGGGCACAATCCCCCTTTTCGATTAAAAAAAGTGAAGGGAACAAGCCTCCTTCATTACCCTGCGCATATGTTACTTGTAACTGATTGTATGTGAATAGTTGATGCCTGAAAATTCAGATATAAAAGTTCCGTTCTTATTACAGTTTCAAATTTAAAGAGAATTTTCTATATAAAGAACGCTTTCTACGATCTGTTATTTATTTGCTTTACTCCTTCTTTTATTTTTGTTTTCTGTAAACAAAAATCCCTTAAATCTATTGACTCATTATATGTTGTATTATATGTTAAAGTAAAAGCCTTTTATTTTATTTTATATTATAAGAGAAACAGTCTAACCTAGGCAACTGAAAGTAACATTACCTAACATCTATATTATAAGAGAAACAGTCTAACCTAGGCAGCTGAAAGTAACATTACCTAACATCTATTTTATAAGAGAAACAGTCTAACCTAGGCAGCTGAAAGTAACATTACCTAACATCTATATTATAAGAGCAACT
>NW_013665803.1:445588-468009 GCF_000517525.1 Limulus polyphemus | reverse complement strand
GGGGGGTGGATTAAAAGTATCAATGCGTTAATTGCAGCATGAATGCTAGGATTATATGATTGAATAGCCAGAGTTGTGATTGGAGAATTTAAGTTTCATTGCCTTATAATTTGAGTATTGAATTATAACCTTTTATTCAGTTCCTACCAAAGAAAGTCGAACAAGCCAGTTGGTCAGTCTGGTCAATGAAGCGGAACGATGTGAAGAGGATTTGTCCAAATATGTCAACAATACGGCGGCTAGTGGCAGTCTTTCTGCAGCTTTATTAAAGGTTAGGCCTGACTCTTTTTAAGAGATAGATATATGCATTCATATGAAACGTAATGCCCAGTTAGCTTAATCCGAAGTATTATGTTATAGAATATAAAAAAAAAAATATGTTTTTATGCGCAATGGTCGCAGTGTTGCACTTTTACTTATCAGACAATAATTTAACTTTTTGGTTTGATTTTTGTTTATATATGTATCACAATGTCAAAGATGAGACGAACTTGACGTCTAAGAAAGTTTACAATTACACATTTTCCTACTTTGTAAACAGAATTCCCGCCAAATAAGTTCTTCAATACCCTTCCAGATAATTTCTCATCGTATTCAGAAATGTAATAATACTTCACCATTGGAGAAGAAGTGGAAGAATGAGAGTATTTAAATTTACCTTCTTTCTTTGAAATAAACTGAATGTACTACTTGTCTTTGTATTGTACGAAATATCCTATATTGACCAGAAATGATAAGATGTATTTTGGTTTTTGGTACTTGAACGTTACCTTACACGACACTTGGGCTAAACAGATAGGCTCAAATATGGCCATCCTATATTTAGAACTGCTGACCAAAGCAGGAACAACCAAACAGCAGCACTCTTCGTCTGCACGATTATTCATAACTGAATAGCATGGTCAACAGCATAATCGTCTCGAACTATGGACCTAATGATCTGTTGTCCGGCACACTAACTACTAGGCCACACCAAATTGTAAGAAAAACTATTATATATGAATACTTGTTTTTTTTTGTTTTGTTTTTCAAAATATAACTCCATGGTTGCTGAATTAACATAATAATTTTACTTTATCTAAACTTACGTTCCATAGGACTTAAAACACTTGTATAAAATGAAAATAAATTTTTGCAGCAAAAATTGTTATTTAAAGGTACTAAAAGCCTCTTGTTTTGACTCCGAAATGGACAAATTTAGAGGAATGTGGGGAAACAAACATTCTCAGTTTACTTGATTTATATCATAAATTATAAACGTTTAATACTATTCACTTATTTTGCACTTAAATATTTGTTCATTTAGAAGAGACTTATGTGACCTTGTCGAGTATATGAAATGTTTTCATATAATCATAAGCCCTTTTGCATGTGCGTATGATGGTGCCTGACATTGAATTAGCAAATACAAAGAAGCTTAAGAGAGTTAAGTCCCTGAGGCTTAGGTCTGTAACTTGTTTTCTAATAATATTGCGGCTACGTAGAAACTTTTAAACTAGAAATCGAAACAAATTTACCCTTAGAGCCATAATACTAACAAGGACTAAAAACCAAAACATGAAAACAGCATGGAGCGATTTATTGTCTTATAACCTACATAGATTTAATCGCACTTTAAAACAACAATTTGTATATACTATTACACAGGCTCAGAGGGCAACATTTAACCACTTGTATATTTGGTTCACTGTGAATCTCTGACCAGAAGATAGTCAAATGCTGGTATACGATGAAGAGCGAGTAAAAAAGAAACAAAAACAAAACAAAACTGGATACCGGTATTTCATCTAAAAGGTAACTTATGTGCTCGTGGGATAAACGGCCAAGTCACAGACTCTTAGGATTCAAATATAGGCACCCCCTAATTTTAAACTACTCACCAGATGGAAGCAGCGAGTCAATAGCACCTACCGCCACAAGAGGTTTGTCTGGCTCTTTGAACAGCTGAAAGTGCGTAAAATGTCCAGTAGTCCTGCTCAGTATGTTAACCATTCGACTACACCCTGTCCAGACATAACATTTCAAAGAAGAAAGCCTCAACTGTTACCCATGGAAGATGAAAACTAAAAAAAAGAACTCAAACCTATCCGGAACAATCCTCTAAGTGAGAAATACGGTTAAGAAAGAAAATCTTTCGACTCAAAAAGTTATATGATAAAGCTGTACATATATTCGGGTATAATTAAAAATATAACAACGATAATTTAAATTGATAAAGGCTTACAAGCTTCCAACTACACCTCGAAATCAAGAACTGTTTTCATAAGAAATATATTCAAGGAATTGAAATTACAGCAATGATCTCATTCGACTACATACTTTTTAAGTCTCCTGATTTAGCTCCAATGGAGTTTTTGGTTTGTTTAAACGCGGTCTTGGAAACTGACTTCCACGTAAGAACTAAGGCACGTGGAAAACTTGTCAACACGTGTGGTCGAGTTCGATTCCGCTTTCCTCTGTCGACGACTAGTTTCTGTGAAAATAGTGGTGTCGAGTAAGTGTGTAACTATGGTAATCAGAATGAGTAGAAACAACGATGAATGAAGTAGTTTCAAAGAGAGAATATGAGCCGGAGTTTTATTTTTATAAATTGTAATTAACTTTCAGTACATTACGAACATATTACTCAGCACGTGATACCTGTGTGTTTGTTGTTAAATACAAAGTTCAACGATGGACGGGTAGTGTTTTGCATATACTGCAGTGATCGAACTCCGAATTGTAGTGTTATAAGCCCTCAAGCTAGCATTTGAGCCATCTAGGAACATTCTGAATATTACATCAAAATATTAAATTTACCTCAGCCATCCTGGCACCTCTACGAAAGACCCATTGTATTTTATTTTGCAAATAGAGGAAAAAACATAGTTAATACTTTGTTGCACTTTTCTAAAGGTGTTTGGAATATATTTTTCATTTTAGAGAGCGAGGAAGCTGGTTTCTGATTCTTGAATGTTTTTCTGATTTCTCAAGGAAAAGGAGCGCCAGCTGACATTATGGCAGAGACGGCTTAACCTTTTGAAAAGGATGCAAGATGGTTTTGAACGTATAAGTAAGGATGCATTTTTCGGCTTTTGATAAGCTTTTCTTTATTTTACATTAGCCTTAAAACTTTTTGAAGCGCACATAACACACACACACACATTCAGTAGTCTTCTTCATTGAAAATAAAAATATATTTCAATACTTTTAAACGAACAACTTTGCACACTATGTTATGTTAACTGTATTTGCTTTACTAATAATAATGATGTAAATTAAAAATAGGACTAGTATAAAAGTATAATATTGGTATATAAAATGTATATTTAATGATAAATTTTGTTTTAAAGATTCACTTTCCTAGCAAAAAATCAAAGTGGTCAGTCGATTTCAAAGTTTCTTTATTGATCATTCTTTGATGTTTGCTGTCATTTCAGAGAGCAGAAAAAATCAAAATAGTTAGTAGCATTATTTATTCGTGTTACAGGGCCTCCGGATATGCCTAAGCACGTGCAGTTAACAGTAGTTGGTACAAGGGCACTTCGCATCAAGATTACAGAGTCTGACACTGCCAAAGATGCCTATAGTATTGTAACTAAATACAAAGGTAAGAAAAACTGTTTAATATGCGGCCGTTGATTTACACGTTAACTTATTTGATTCTTTTATCACCAATTAACCACAGATGTATTTATCGGTTTGAGAAATACGTGTACTGTTTGAAGGTCATTTTTGGTAGAGTAACTTGAACAGTTCTGGAGACTAAAGTTGGAACACATTATGGTCTCAGCACAGATAGACATTGTACTTTAAACACTCAACTCTAAATACGTCCAGAATAATGTATCACCAAATACAGAGATATGCATCAACATCAGATAAGACTGGCTTTTCTTTTTTCTTATGATTTTGTGTTCTTCTTTGCAATGTTCATTATAGAGTAAGATATTCTCACTAGGAATTGATGCATTAAATGTATTCAATTTAACTCTATATATGAGACAACAAAAGTTAGTATATTTAATACTACACTTCCCCTAACGTCGTTTATTTCAAGTTTCCTATGAAAGCAGAAAAGATTCATGTTGTTTTTAGACTTAACTCATGCACAAAGAGAAACTGCCGTTTTTGACCACTGTTTTTGATACAGCTGTGGACAAACTACTCTGACCTGTAATGTGAAGTCAACATTCATGGTACTGATATTTAATGAAATAGACATTTCTCGAAGTCTGTCACCATTATCTCCCTCTCTTCGTCACTCTGCAAAAGGCATCTTGCAAAAGTTCCTTCAAAGTTTATAAATATAAACCTACTTTGTGACAAATAGTTTAAAAGACGGCTTGGACGTGCAACCAAGAAAACTTTATTATAAGCTTAACACTGTAGCAAATGTACAATATTTCGACGATGATTTGCCATCATCAGGTTCCTTTAACTGAGGTCTTAATATCATCGAGATGAGAAAATATGATAATTAACCTCATTCTTTTGTCTTAAGCCCTCCAGTGGCACAGCGGTATGCCTGTGGACTTACAACGCTAGAAACCGGGTTTCGATACCCGTGGTGGGCAGAGCACAGATAGCCCATTGTATAGATTTGTGCTTAATTACAAACAAATAAACTTTTGTCTTAAAAGTCACTGATTTTCTAACGCTTTTCACAATTTCCAAGAAAACAAACTTTGTCGAAAGTGTTTGTTTGTTTGTTTCGGATATTTGCTCAAAGCTACACCACGGTTTTTACGCTATTCGTCCTTAATTTTGATCTGATAGACTATAGGGAAAGTAGTTAGTTAGGATAGGATTTTCATTTATAGCGCACCCATGCTTTCAACGTGCAAAGCGTGTTTTTGCGGCAAAGGAAGGTTTGTTTGTTTTGTAATTAAGCACGAAGCTATGCAATGGGCTATCTGTACTCTGCCCACCACGGGTATCGAAACCCGAATTCTAGCGTTGTAAGTTCGCGGACATACCTCTGTGCCACTGGGGGACGCAAAGGAAGGCGAACCACTCCATCACACCAGCTCAGGTATTGAACATAATATAATAATTAGGAACGTAATAAATAATGAACAACATTATAAAATTAAAGAACAGTTGTGAAATTTAAAGAAACCCTATCACTACCATTATATGACTGTAATAATATACCTCGAAGACTTATGATGTGACTATGATAGTGCAAGAGAACATTGTTAAACAGTAGACGACAAAATGAAATGCAAGTGGTCAGATACGTTATAATATTATTTGACTGCATGATCAAATTTTACTTTGGCTTGATAAATGCAAAATGCTACATAATGGATTTTCTACACTGTATCCATCGCAGGGATCGAATTCTAGATTCTAGCATTATTAGCCTTCATGCTTTCTGCTGTTTCATCGGGATCTTTTTACTTTGGAATAACATTTCTGATTCTCTTAGAATGTAATACAGGCACACATATTGTAAAATCAAAACTCTTTGTTGAACGACATTATTTTTAGCGTTTGTATAGATTAATTTAATTTAACATGTTTTGAAATAAACGGTTTTAAAACGAAAATTGGTTATGATTAACTTCTTTAATAAGCTTCCAAAAAAACTTTGATTGTTATAAACTCTAATAAAATAACTTTTATCCTAACTAGTGGACTGGAGTCGACACGAGGATTTTAGCCTCCTAGCTGGATCTCAAGACATTACTGACCTTCAAAGGCTCGAAGTCACCATCCCCGATCTCACTCAGGGCACAGCATATTTTGTTAGAGTGGCTGCAGGCAATGCAAAGGGGTTTAGCCCATTTCAGACAGCATCTCCTTCTTTTGGAGTGCCCTCTAGTGAGTATTTTCAAGTTAAATTTTTGTCTTCATATCACATGTTCGGCTCAAAACAAATACTAACTTATATATTAATCGAATAAATAGCACTGGCTTTGTCAGAGTGGAATACTTCTAACCTTTGCCATTGATCTTCAGTATAGATAGAATTTGGTACTGATACGTATAAAGATATAAAAGTTAGTTATTATACAGCAGTAGAAAAATTACTCTGGTTGTCTAAAGATTGACTTAAAACACTTCAATAGAAATAGGTATTACAATTCACTTAAAGCCAAGCACCAAATTTAAAAATAGAAATTCAAGAAACATTTATATATATATATATATTAGAAGCAGAGTTTATCTCATTTAAATCTGTAATGAATCTTATGGCTTTTTTTCCTCTTCATACTTTTTTCATGAAAAAAAAAACACAATGAGAGATTTGATCAATTATTTCTTGTCCTACAGAATTCGGCCGAGTTAAAAGAAAAAATATGAACGAAAGCAAATTTAGAAAAAATCACGTCAACTCTCTTGTGTATTTTTTCCTTTAGGGGATGTTATACGACATTTAGTCAAACATGATACTGAGACCTTGATATTAGAAATGTAATATCTCTTTCATAAAAACTACAGAGTTGGAGGTGTTAGTATCATTGGATTATTAACTTCATGGACAGTATGGTTTACTATAAGAATTGGGAATTACTTTCCTCATTTTCAACATGGTAGTAAAAATATTTGGGCTAGTGTTGTCTGTGATTGTTGTTGTTGTTTCAAAGGTTTTTAAACCTATCTTATTTTCAGGAGTTAATAATTCTGTAATCGCATTAATATATTTTTAGTGTGCCTAACTAAGTAATAGAAGAGAATGAAATTACGCCACCTAGTGAATAGAAAGTGACTGAGCTTAATAATTTCATCAATCCTCTAGGTTGGAAAGACGTAGAGAAGAAGAGCACTCGAGGGATTGGAAAACTGAAAGAACTAGCAAACCTTTTTCATGAGGTTATTAACTCAAGACCTGCTCACGCCGCGGAAGTTAAAGGTTAGTCACTTGACCTAAATTCAACATGATGCTTTTTATTCACAATGAAATATATCAAGTTTTACGTCATTAAAACCTATTGTTACCTACCTTTTATTCCTAATGAAATATAACAAATGTGATATCATTAAAACCTATGGCCATCTACCTTTCATTCATACTGAAATATAACAAGTTTGCCATAATTAAAATCTATATTTACCTACCATTCATTAAACTCTCCAGTAACCTACATTGTGATAGCCATAAAATGGATCATGTAATCAGGAAGAAACTTTTCTCCTCGCCAGAAAGGAAAGCTCATTACAGCAAATTAATGATAATTTTAGAAGCAAATAAGGACTGCAGAGACTGTGAAATATTTGGTTTAACTTTAGTTTACTTAGCAATTTGTTTATTTCTGGTGATCGGCGCGTAATATGCTCAGACTCTCTGGGATTAAAACAAGTGATTTCAGACAAATCTAATTTTTACACAATTGTATATATTTTTAAATGATCAAAATTATCTACGAGTCAGCAACATCAATCTTTTGAGAGTTATCACGATGTTTAAAATATTTCTTTTAGTTAAATTTTGTTCTCTCGTTACCACGGAAAATCCTGAATTAATTATCTCGAAATCCACGCGGTAGAGAAAATAACGAATTAATTTTATCGTCTCTAACGCCATTTCCTATAACCCATATAATAGTATACTAACGTCCAAAATTCATAAACATTCAAATATTCATTTACCGAATTTCTAAACACTAACTTGTTCATTGAAGAGGATATTTTGACTCTAACGCTATTGTTTGATTAAATAAGCACTTATCCAAAAAGTGTGCAAGGATTCAGTATTTCAAAAAAGCGATTTTGTTAGTATCTGTATAGTAATTAAAAACAAAATAATGTATACGTTCATAAGAGCACCTACTGCGTGTAAAACTTTACTGTCTTGTACCAAATAGTTATATATATTTCAAACCTCATAAATGTAATCATTTGATTAAGAATTACTACAATTACTTAATTTTATTTTCTCAGCGTTATAAAAGTAAAAGACACTCAAAAGCTTGAGCACGTTGAAAAAAGCGGTTTCTTTTTCATCAAGAGTATTATTAGCTCTAAATTCAACACAAGTTTCCAAATATAGGTATTTTGGAGCAGCCGACAGATACACCTCACCAGCAGAGACGTCAAGTGAAAAGAACTATTAAAAACCTCTTCACGTCAGCTCCAAAATTCCAGAAAGTTCTGAGAAGGTGAATATATATTGAGATTTCCATGTTGCTTCCAATATTTCTAGTCTGTTTATTGTTGTTGTTGTTTTTTAGATCTCTCTTTCATTTAAGATATGTTCAAGAATAGAAAATGAGACGGTGTCATTTTACACTCCGTGTAACCATTTTTGTTTGGAAGAGCTTTACAGACTTAAATTTTCGATTCTATCCTATGAAGTGATACTGAGGTCGACTTCTGAATCAACGTTACCATGACAACAGTACGTATCGTCATCACACATCAGTGGATAGATTGCTTTTAGACACAAAAGTACAGTAACTTAATGCTTCATTCTTGACAAAGTTTCTTGCGTCTTCTCGATTTAATCTGTTGTCTGAAAAATCTTGAAAGACAATCCTTTAACGTTGGTTTCAGATTTAGCCCATTGTATGCCTGATATATGCTGTATAAAAATAAATGTACAATGAGATGATTATTTATGAAATAAACTAATTTTAGTCGTTCATCTGTTTGTTCTGAGGAATCAGAAGATCAGTTTTCCAACAGATAATAATTTGAATTTTCAATATGTGACAGTCAATTTATTCTCAGTACAAAAAAACAAAGAAACAAACGTTTTTTTTTATATTTTCATCATTATTTCATTTAGGGGAGTTTTCCTAGCTTGTCTCTTCTACAACGAAGACAAAGTGTTGGTTACCACAGAAGAAACGCTACCTGTTGTTGAAGTGGACGAAACTTATCCATCTTCTCTACACATAGACTTCCACTGGTTAATAAAGGTGGACAAAGATGCTATTTCACCGTGTTTATTAAGACACTGTTTTACTCTTTTATAAAGATACTATTTTACTCTTTTTTTAAATACATTATTTTAGTTTTTTTATAAAGATAGAATTTTACCGTATTTATTAAGCCACTGTTTTATTCTTTTATTAATATACTATTTTGCCATGTTTATAAAGACACTATATTGCCATGTTTATAAAAAAAATATATTTTACAATGTTTATAAAAAAACACTATTATTATGTTGTAAGTACACTATTTTATCATGTTTATAAAGTAAGTATTTTGCCAATTTTTTCTGCATTTGTAAAAGCACTATCTTATTGTAGTTGTTTCTCAACAATTGGTAATGTTCATAACATTACGCTGGCTGTAACTAACGGTTTTACTGTTTGTTATTCTTCATTCACTTTATCTACAATGGCCCAGTATAGCCAGGTGGTTAAGGCGCTCGACTCATAATCTGAGGGTCGCGGGTTCGAATCCCCGTTACACCAAATATGCTTGCCCTTTCAGCCGTGGGGGCGCTATAATGTGACGGTCAATCCCACTATTCGTTGGTAAAAGAGTAGCCCAAGAGTTGGCGGTGGGTGGTGACTAGTTGCCTTCCCTCTAGTCTTACACTGGTAAATTAGGGACGGCTAGCGCAGATAGCCCTCGTATAGCTTTGCGCGAAATTCAAAAACAAACAATTTATCTACAATTCTGTTAATGATTCCAGCTAAGCATGCACCACGCACGAAACGTTACCAATAGGCGTCGTGATAACAATGCAGTATTTTAGATTTTAGTAAAAAAAACATACAAACACCAAGTGTCCAAAATATGACTGATTTTCTACAAACAAGTACGCAAACAACTGTAACATAATCTCAACTATCAGCAATAGGCTGGTTTATATTACCCAAACGTTCTTTTGGTTTTTAGCTTCAAAATATTCATGCGGAAACTAAAGACATAAAACGTGTTTTGTTTTTCATCCCTTCCGTGTAGTAATGTATCTAGAAGTAAGCAATTGACATTGGAAGCGCTACTAACATAAAATGTAGGCATGCATGCCTAGTTTATCAATGCCTAAATTAATATACTGTTTGTATTTAATATTACCGGTTTATAGGTCGCCTGTACTTGGGAAGATATTAAGACACTGCGACAAGACATGGAGAAATCCCAGAGTTCTTCCGTTCTTCACTTTCGAAGTAAACTCCTCCAAGCTGTTGAACAGATGCAGGTAACAAAAACTACGAGATTTAGAAGAATATAGATATATCTGAAATGTTAAAAAATAGAAAAGGGATTAAAAAATTAAACATTACCAAACCGTGACTATAATTTCTTCGCAGATTTCATATAAATATACACACACAATATATATATATATATACATGGTGTGTGTGTGTAGCTATAATAATACCAGGTTACAAATTAAACCATTATGAACTGCATATGGGAGAAAAATTCAGCGTGTGTATTTTGTTATAGCAAAGCCACATCTGGCTATCTGCTGTGTCCACCGAAGGGAATCGAGCCCCTGATTTTAGCATTGTAAATCCGAAGACTTACCGCTGTCCCACCGGGGGACAGAAATGTTTGTTTGAATTGAAGCACAAATCTACACGATGGTTTATCTGTGCTCTTCCCACCACGGGTATTGAAATCTGGTTTCTAGCGTTGTAAGTCCGCAGACATGTAGTTGTACTACTGGAGGGCAAAAATTCAGCAACATAAATCAGTAAAGCACAATCAAGATCGTTGAACACAGACAGCTAAGATAAATTATACTGGTTGTAGAACACTGGAAGTGTTATTTAATTCCAGAAAGATACCTGTGGTGATAGAAACCAAAAGGTGTTGGGGGTACCCCATCTCTCCAATTATCTTTCAAATACAGGTGAGAAACTAGTCAGGAAAGAGGGAGTGAAGCCAAGATGCTTTGGCCTAAAATGCCCTAAGTTTTAACTACTATTCACTATCCTCAGTCTATTGAGGGTGTGGTAGTAAATCCTCTATAGACTATAATAAAAGTTTATTTTAGAATTCCAAAAATGAAAATGTAGAACAATATAGTTCTTCTATATATATATTTCGATACAATAAATTTACCAAACATCACCCATACCAAAGATTTAATAATTTTAACAACATACAATAATATATAATTTAAAAACAGTATTATATTACCTTTCTACATTGTGCGATGAAACGAAATATATAATCACTCAATTACTACCCTTAAAACTCATCCATTTATTTAAAGTTGTAAGATAAGTAATATTAAATATAAGTCAGGGAAAATGGGATTAGCTTAATTACTTGGCTTTTGTATTTCCAAGCCTGATTTCTTGTTATAACAAATAATATTATGAAAAAACAGGTAATTTAGAATGCCTTCTGTAAAGGGATTATCATCTAAAATACTGGGGGAACATGATTTAAAGAAATGAGTCAAAAAATAATTTTATTAAACTTTTGCATCTATTATATATCTTAAACATTTTTTCACTTCGAAATGCATTATAAATTAATTTATCAATTAAACGAGAAACATTTCCCAAGTGTTATTAATTTAAATTAAAGTATAACATTTCAACTGTAAAATTACCATTCCTTTAATTGAATTATTAAGAACCACATTCTATGAGGACTGAAAAGCAAAAATCTGAAAACTAATTTGGTTCTTTCATTAAAAGTTTTAATCTGAACTTTAGTGTTTTCAAAAACAATCTCAAAGTCCAACTAATGAGCAGAATATTTTGTAACTTTCGTACACCAACATTTATAAGTTATCTGGATGAATTTACGAAACGGATTGTACGAAATCTAAATTTATATAGATAATACGCTTGAGTTTGTCTGTCCGGAACTTTTCTCGCAGATTTCTTGATCAAACGCTACAAATCTCATATCGTTAGAAAGGTCTTCGTCCGAGGAGGCCCGATTGCATATTACCTATTTTTTTGCTTAGTAAAACTTTTCAATGCAACGAGTATGGTACATGATGGTACAATGCAGCTGTCATCACTTGGCTACTGGCTTCGATTCAACTTTAGTTTTTTATTTCCAAAGTATTTCATACAAACAACATTTAACCCCTATGTAATTTCCTAAAAAAATGAACATTACACTAAATACAATTTCTATGGGCTTTCTCGACATATTTAGGTGTAAAATACCATATATACAGAAGTTTCTGCATAATCAGCTAAGTTTGCCTTCATTAAAACTTTACATTTACTTTACTTTATAATAATTTAGCTACGGTTCGTTTCATATACTGCTATAAATATCTTTTAAATACTTTTTTCTTTACTACGGGTTTTATTGTTTGTTTTGTGAGTTTCTTTGTTTAAACTCATAAAACTGTGTCATACACTGAACACTCATAACTGTTTCATACTCTGTACACTATCATAAATACTATTATTTCACTTTATTGTTCACTTTACGTGTAGTTTTATTAAATAAAGTTACGTCTACGTGAGTTCGTTTGTCTGATCCGTAATTTTTTTTTCAAATAGAACAGGATTTATCAATCTAACACTTAACGCTTGCAAGAAAGCGTAGGTTAAATGACGTGCGTGAAAATGATAGAATAAGGATAATTCAAGCGAAGGGCATGAAAACTACTGCAAATGTTTTGCGGGTCGCGGCTAGTTACTAATAAAAATTAAATCGTCAGTATAACGTAAAGTAAGTTAAATATTTTCAGGATAAGTATGATGATCCACAAAAACAATTCATAACTAGAGGGGCACTCAGTAGAGCGAATACCTCCGCCACGCAGTATTGATCATATTCGGCTCTCAAAAAAATTGAAAATGTGTCAGTATATCCATCGTTATCAACGGAACTTTTTTATTCGGGAAAATGGGGAATAATATTCTACACGTGTCCACTAAGTTTCATCAAAAACCGATGGTTTTTGACTGAGTTATAAAGAAAAATAGTATGAAAAATTGGTCCCCGTGTTAACAGAAAGGATTTTTTATTTTCGCGATCTTGACCTTTGACCCTGACCCTCCAAAGAACTAATCACTTCTAAGTTGGGTCATAGTCCAACTATATACCAACTTTCGTCCAAATCTATTCAGCCGTTTTTGAGAAATTGTGCTGACAAACACACAGGGGTGAAAACATAGCCTCCGTTCACCTTTGGTGGCGGAGGTAATGATTAGTAACATTGGTAGAATAACTGGCCCCCATAGGCATGCCAATTTGCCACATAAGCTCATTACTATTGAATGACTGTAGTTATTAAAATTTAAAACTAAAAATATGTTGATAATTTAATATCATCTTCCCAAACTTGGTATATTTTAAAATAGAAAACTAACCAAATAAGTTAAAAGTATTTTAGTATTTAATGTGGTACAGTCAAAAGCTAATATAAAAGAAGCAGTTAGTGCTTTACTTAGAAAGTTTAAACACTGTAAACTTGAATTATTATTATTATTTCAGGTATGCCAGGAAACTATATTAGATAAACGTAGGGTATTTACATTTTTGTACAAAGTAATTAAAGTTTCATTACATGTAAGGCAGTAGGCTTCACTAAGTCTTTTACAAAAGTTGCAATATATTTGACTATAGTTTAACTTTTGTGTAATTTTGTAATTGTGTAAAAAATGGAAGTTTATCAAGTAAAATATTCCTTCTCTTACAAACTTGAAATAAGTTAGTTACAATATTATAAATTTATGTTACACTTACAAAAGGAATTAGTATTATTTAGTATGTTAGTATTAATTTTCTTGATAAAAATTTGGACATAAAGCTTTTTACACATAAAACCAAAGCATAGATAATAATAATATTTTGGAATTAAGAAAATTTCGTTTTAAAATTAAAATCATTAGTATTTTCACTAAGGATTGTCCTCCAGTGGCACAGCGGTATGTCCGCGGGCTTTCAACGCTAGAAACCGGGTTTCGATACCCGTGGTGGGCACCGTACAGCTAGCCCATTGTGTAGCTTTGTGCTTGATTACAAATAAACTCTAAGGATTTTAGCTTTTCACAAAATTTAGTTTTTATTTAATATTATAATTGTAGAAGTCGTTTTGTAAAATTTTACAAAATTCTTTATCTCCCACAATGTATACAAGTTTCCATTTACTATATATTTATGAAAGGGATTTGAAAACAAATATTATCAGTACTTAAAAAAATTATAACTATCATATTTATCCACTTTTAAATTATTAGTGAAGTTTATAATGATAAACGAAATGCCAATAGAACAACTAGTAATATAGATTAGGAATATGTTATTAACTGGAGGGGCATTCACTAGAGCGCATACCTCCGCCAAGCACAGTTGATCATATTCGGCTCTCAAAAAATAAGAAAATGTGTTCGTATGCCCATCGTTATCAACGGACATGGACCATTTTTGGCAGGACAATGAGGAATAATATTCTACATATGTCCACCAAGTTTCATCAAAATCCGATCTTTTTTCACTGAGTTATACAATAAAAATAGTGTGAAAAACCAGTCCTCATATTAATAGATAGGAGTGACCTTGCTGTGACCTAGACCCTCCAGAGACTAATCACTTCTAAGTTGGATCATAGTCCAAACGTATACCTACTTCCGTCCAAATTCATTCAGCCGTTTTTGAGAAATCTTGCTGACAAACATACACACACACACACACACACAGAGGAGAGAAAACATAACCTCCACCCACCCTTGGTAGTGGAGGTAATTTCACTATTATGAATTTGTGCAGGTAAATAAAGATCGTCTAAGATTTTATGGTTAAAATCAACAACCAAAGTTTTACTTTAGATAGAGATCTACAGTAATTATTAATAACAAATAGATCTCAATTTAATTGAATCCAAAAGTAAATGTTTACCATGCATTTTTTAAATGATGTTTAGAACAAAAATTGAAAGTCAACTTTACCTAAATTGAAACAAAACATTTTCTTTTAAAGAAACAAACGAACAATACACTACTGAGTTTCATAAGCACTATCTAAGTTAGTACAGATTTCAGTAAATTGAGTTCATTCAATTTTGTTTCCATCTTTATCTCTTTTATGAAAAACAAGTCAACCTGACACGAGAAACTTTACAATACAATTATTTGTACGTCACTTTTCAACATTTTTATTTTGAAATCCTTGATTTATTACTTAAGGGTAAAGAGTGTTTTCTTTTAGAATATAATATTCCTATTTTTCATATGTTCGAAACGTTTCATTTCTTCAATACAAATATTTTAATTTCAAAAAGACAACGCACATGAAAATTACTAATTTCAATTGAATATAAATAAGCTTTCTTAGATCGTGAGCAATGTGAATTAACCTTTGCACAAGTACAATAAAAAATTTTATTTTATAAAGACAAATAGGGATCGATATATACGTAACTTAGCTAACAATAATAATATAGAAAGTTTTAATGCTACAAAACTGAGTTACTTTAAATTAAAAAAAAATATATTCTACTTTGGCAAATCAATGTAATTATATTAGTCTAAGCCAAAGTATGGATAATTATCTTTAATTTCAAGTAACTCAGTTTTTGTAGTTTTAACTTTCTTGTATCAATACGTTTTGTAGCATTAAAACTTTCTATATTACTATAGATAGCTAAGTTACGTATATATCGATCTCTACTTGTCTTTATAAAATTGAAAACATGTCATTGTACATGCTTGTTTCCTTTTTATTAGTTATATTTTTGTGCACCAGCAATACCAAGCGTGGGGCGCGCATATACCCCATTCGATTTTATCAGTCATTAGGACTTCTACCCACCTATCCTCAAATCTAATTATATGCTCAAACTAGCGCATTGTCTGTTATATATATATATATATGGTACCATTTTCGAAAGGAATTATTGAAACCCCAGACGAAAGAGTTCTGTGAAAGAATTAGAGCAATAAAGCTCGTCATTTTTTTCTGCACGCTTGTCTGGAAAAGTCACTTACTTACTTAGATAAAATTCATTGAAATAATGAAATTTTCATTCACTCCATAAACACGTATATAGCTATTTAGGTGCAATAAGTTTTAGTTTTGTTCAGCCAATATTGTGAAATAGTCGTTGTTAATATTCAGACCTTTTAAAGGTGGTTTTAAATGAACCATTTTTATGGCTCCCATTTTGTTTTACCACGATCCCTACTATTAAGTACTACTGTACTTAATGGTAGGGTTACAAGTCTGATCCACGTACCTAAATCCACAGTTTTTACTGGTTATAAAACAGATGGTATTGTCTATTTTATGTATTGGTGTGTCAGAGAATATGGGTTGATACTCTTACAACAAGACAAGCAAAACACCAAGAACTTTTGTAGGCATATTTCTTTAACAGCTTAAATGTACTTGGAAACTAGCTACCTGTAGATTGATATGTAAAAACAAAAAGAGAATACGAATCTATATATGACTGTGTTTTTGTATTTTCATATTGGAAATTACACATGCAAACACTGGTTTTTCTAAACATACTTAATAACGAACAAGTTTAGTATATCTTTGTATTGACATATCTACCAGTTTGATTATTCGCTGTTACATCACTTCTTTTACTTGTACTATTAGAGAAGTAACATTTTGTTAGTCCTGATAATTCACGTTAGCTCAAGACAAACATGAATGCTATCATTAAGGCAAACATTATACTATATTTAAACAGGTTGACCATTTTATTAATACGCTCTACTAACATCAGGTTAAACCATCTTTCGCCTCCTATATAGACTGAACTCAATGTCACAGACTCCATTAGACACCAGAAGGAAGGTGTATAGTACTTTATATTGTGGTTAATTTGTCAAGAGTATGGTCCACAGTTGATTCACAAAATTCGTCAGGTGATCACAATGTCTGTAGTCCAGAGAACCAGCACTGTCAAAATCCAAACGATTTAAAAAGAGACACCCCAGAATAATACTAAATAGGTAGCAATACAAACGCTTATACTGTAAGGGCAATTTTATAGAAGGTTAAATGTAAGGACTTGCGTATAACTGTGTCAAAAGAAATCGTTTTTGAAATTTGACTTCCAGTTATATCGTTAGTTGCATATTTAATGTTTAATCATTTGTGGTACTTTTCATAAACAAAGTGGATTATTTTTCAAAACAACTATCAGAAATATCACAAAAGACCATAGCTTTTTTTTAACTCTATGCATATGGGGTTGGTCGAAATGACCGATCTTGCAACCAACGTGTAATCGTGCAACTACTGATATTATACCTCTGAATTTTCTCTGTGTATCTTCACGAAATTTGGCAAGCTTTTAGTAAACATTACAAATCTTTTGAAGACCAAAAAAAATCAGATTTTTAGTTAATTAGTTTTATTAAATATTTGTCTGTGAATTTATGACTGAAACTCTGAGAAATACTTTTTTCCTCTAACAATTTCGCATTTCCTTTGCAAAACCCCTAGAATCTCTTAAAATAAATATCAGCCCCCCCCGGTGGCACAGCGGTATGTCTGCGGACTTACAACGCTAGAAACCGGGTTTTGATACCCGTGATGGACAGAGCACAGCTAGCCCATTGTGTAGCTTTGTGCTTAACTACAAACAAACAAATATCAAAACTTTTTTCCAGCAAACCTTTATATTTTATCTACTATTTACTTTACCAAGACGAGGCTGTTAAAAGGATGCTCTTGCACCACATGTACTCCAGACCTAATGGTTTTGGTATAATTGTCGTCTGTTCTCCCGATATTGACGTACCAATGGTGTGTTGTCATCATTATACTGCCACTGGTGCACGCGTGTATCAGTGTATTAGTGTATCAGAGACAAAGAAAAAGTACATTCTCTTTCATAACACTGTTTCATCTGTAGGCAAGAAAAGCTGTAAATATCTAACAGCAATTTACGATTTTACAGGATGTGATTCACCTCTCCACCATCACTGGCCTTTTGCTGAATTTAGACAACAATATATCCAACATAAATCGCAGTATTCTACTAGCTACAAGATTCTTTGTAAACAAGTTCTACAGTCTAGATTTTCAAAATCTAGGCTATTGGGACCACTTTTTATTCACACCAAGCTCCCACCGACAAATCTTTCCGTTGATAAACTTCAAAACGTTTATCTGGAGCCATGCATTGCGAACCATTCATCGTCTACCATCTCTAGGTACGAGAGGTTGGAAATATGTTGATGATGATTCTCTTGTGTCAGGCTTTGTCAAAGTTGAAGCAGCACCAAACTCAACTGTAAAGTTAGTTGTACGTGCCTGTACGAAGAGCTTTTGTGGTCAATATCGCTGCAAGAATCTTGGGATGCATTGCACCGAGGCTTGAAATTACGATGGTGTTGTGAAAATTCGCAAATGGAAGACGATGACGTGAATTTTGATCTGATTCACAACTGGACTAGATTATTTCCAAAATGAGATGCGGTTAGACATTTCGTTGAAACTATCATTATTCGTGAGCATTTCTTATAATTCATAGTCAATGTCCTACTTCAAGTTCGAATAGTGTTCCTTTAAGGGGTTTTCCTTATCCCAACTTGACAATTATTTTATTTATTTTGTGCATCTATACAATTCGGCTAATTTTAATGAAACAATTGCACCTAAAACAGAATAATAACGTCAATTAGCTAATTAAACCACTATGTCAGGTAAGAGCTATTGGAAAGATTTTACCCCACCCGTCTTTCAGTTTTTAAGATCACCATGGTTTGAAGTTGTTTTGTTTTAAATATTATTTCTAATGAACTTAACCCTTTTTAGTTAGTTTAAATGTCTAAGTTCAACAAATTCAAGACACAGAGATAGACAAAATTAGCAAATTTTGTCCCCCGTGAAATTTCTTTGACTACCTCAAATTTTGAACCGCCAGCAGATTCGAATTCCAGACCGTGAAGTAAACGAAACTCATTTCTTGAGTCCTTTTTCATCACAGACCCCCTGACTACTAATGAAACGTTCAGCAGGAATAAGACCTGGTGATTGTGCAGGCCAAAGGAGGAATCAGTTTCATGCTATTCAAACAAATTATGGATGGACAATGACGCCTGAGGTGGATTTTTCCATTACCTTTTTTGAAGACGGTAGAAATGCAGTATTATAAACTGGACATGTCCAGCAACAACGACCAAGTACACCAGTAGATAATATTCAACCTTCAAAATAAATCAGCTGGTTTCTATCCTACTATAAGAACGTCTCCTTCACCATTACACCACATCCAACAGATGTTGAAACTGAACGAGCAAGGGATAATTGCCTCATCTATTTTTTATTCTATCTTCACTAAAGAACAATTTGAAATGCGACTCATCAGATCATATCACCCGCTTCTATTCCTTCTTTATTCAAAGTTTGTGTGTTAAGAATCACCGAAACCGTGCTTTTTGGTTTTTGTATCTGAAAAAATATATACTTCTCGAGATGGGTATGAACTGACATATCACAGTTTTATAACGACCTTCGAATCTGGTGGCGGTTCAAAATTTGACGTAGTCAAAGAAATTTCACGGGGGGGGGACAAAATTTGCTAATTTTGTTTATCTCCGTTTCTTGAATTTGTTGAACTGAGACATTCAAACGGTTGAATTAATTTTGGAGGTCAACCGGGACACAAGCTGACGTCTATTACTCTTTACTAACTTCTCCAGTTGATGATTAGTCGCATGCAATTATATCTGTTACACCTTACTAGCCTCTCCATTTGATGGTAAGTCACATATGTGTGTGTGAACCATAGCTTCTATTTAGTGACAGGCATATAAAAAAAAAAGTTGGTAGGAGTTGACAGGTGTTTTTCAACAGCCAGTTACAGGAATGATATTTAATTACGACGCCCTTGATAGACGGGAACTCACTTCTTTAACTGCCAAAGTGATGTTTGCTCTTTCCACTTTCTTATAAATTACTCAACCATTATTGTGTTTATTTAGCCTAAGCATGCAGACTAATCAACCATTCTTGTGTTTATTTGGCTTAAGCAATCATCCGACTTATACCATAATCAGTTTGTTGCATATGACAACAAATGGAATGTTCTAGAAATATTTGTAAATATGAAATTATAGTCTGCTTGTATAAACGATAAAAAATTGGTATTCTTCAATATGTAAATTCTAATGCGTTTTTCTTTTTACTATATTACCCTGAGGCGTCGCTAAATACTTAAGATATTCGGGATTCGGGCCCATAGGCGCAGAAATTTTCCGCGTTTCAGTATGAATCGATCATAGTTTTCTATTCTGATTTATCAAGATACCATCTGGGAATTTGGGGCACTGTCAAATAGAATTGGGGCACGGCCCCCCTGTGCCAGCGCTTAGCGACCCCTCCGATTCTACCTACAAGAAGAAGAAAAGTAGCAAATTTGGATTTTACTGTAAAAGAACATTGAAAAGGAATAATCATAGACAACTGAGCCTCCTCAATATCGACCATCAAGTAAAACCACAAGGTCTAAATACTACAAAAAAGCACTTTAGAGGGGATCATAGAAACCGTACAGCGCATGCTTTCTTAAAATTCCAGTTTTTTTCTGGAGCTTCTACGAAATTAAGCAATTTTCAAGGTTTACTGCTTATTATAGCTTTATAGTGAACAAACTGTAATGAGGCTTAATTCGTTCCCTTGTGGCTCAGCGACAAGTGTAGGGCTTACACTGCCAATAATTGTGTTTCGATACCCGCGGTGGGCAGAGCGCAGATAGTCCATTGTATAGGTTTGTTCTTAAAAACGAACAAACAAATAATGAGGTTTAATTCAAAACTATACCAATACTTCAATCTACTTTTTATATATATAAAACAAATTTTGTGGCTCTTCTTCTTGTAGGTTGTACATTAAAACACACGTTATACGATGCAGAGTACCAGTTTTTATCGTTTATACAAGCAGGCTATAATTTCATATTTACAAATATTCATAGAACATCCCATTTGTTGTCATATGGAAAGTAACTGATCATTTTATAATATATATATATACTGTATATATAAAGTATCTTGATCCCATTCAAGTTAACATGTGAAATATATGCAGTAGGAGAGACTGACAATATCATATTATTTATGGTTTATAAGTCCATTCCGTATGGCTGAGGCGTCGCTAGGTGCTGGCACACAAGGCCTGTGCCCCAATGCTAGTTAATAGTGCCCCAAATCCCCAGTTGGTGTCTTCAAAAATCAAAATAGAAAACCATGATTGATATCATCCTGAAACGCCGAATATTCACGCGCCTATGGGCTCGAGCCCTAAAAATTTTAAGCATCTAGTAATGCCTCTGCAGTATGGTTTGTTATTTTGCATTCTCAAACGCCCCCAGTGGCACAGCGGTATATCTGCGGACTTATACAGCTAGAAACTTGGTTTTGATACCCGTGGTGGGCAGAGCACAGATAGTCCTTTGTGTAGTTTTGTGCTTCATAACAAACAAACACCAGCATTCTCAAACAGTAGGAGTTTCATTCTTAAAATAATCAATAAATATATATAATCATTTCCTACAAAAATAGATCCGTTCTCATCAGCTGAGCTCAATAGTGCAATTGAAGTCAACGCTTGCATAAGAAAATGTATTCACTAAACATTATTATAACTCTTATAGCATTTAATGATATTATTAATATTACACTGACAGGCATATGTTACGTTAACTTTTCTTACGCGTCTCATTTTGCAAGTTTTTTTGTTTTTTTTCTATGAAATAATTTAAACTAATTAAATTTTATGGGATTTTTTCCAGGTAGCGCTAGGTGTTCAAGATCTTGGACAATTGTACTATAAGCCCATCAAAGACAAGGAAAGTATTGTTGTTTTAAGCAGTGTAAAAAACGTTTCCGACCCGAAAACACTAAACAGCTTATCAGTACGATGGCTCCCTCTAACGAAAATCCTGAGAAAATTACCAGGTGTTGTTGCAAGTGACGGAAGAGAGACACCCCATGTGAGCGAGCTATTGTTGTCATCCTTACAGGTGATTTTTTGCATTATAAATTTTTTTGCAACATTTGAAACAAAGAAATTTACAAACATAAGGCACGTCCAAAAATTTTGAAAACCGTTTACATCTTCTTTTTTTTTGGGGGGGGGGGGTCATAACTATATAATCAATCTAGTTATAGATGTTATTTCTATAGGCTCAGAAATATTCTAAATGTCATAAGATTTTAATGAACTGGCATCATATGAAATAATACCCTAAAATATTGCAAACTTATTTAACCATGAAATGGTAAGTCTATCGCACAGATATTGTTTTGTTTTGGTAGTAATTCTGAACAAAAGGTAATCTGCTAGAACAATTTCTAATACAAAACGTAGCATAGTAACTTTAGGACTTGAGCTCTTGCTTCGAAAAAATACAGTGAAATTTCCAAAATATTGTTTTGGTGTTAATAAAAATATCTTCCAAAAGAAAAACTAAACATGCAGCCGTGGGAGCGTTATAATTTGACGGTCAATCGCACTATTCGTTGGTAAAAGAGTAGCCCAAGAGTTGGCGGTGGGTGGTGATGACTAGCTGCCTTCCCTCTAGCCCTGTACTGCTAAATTAGGGACGGCTAGCGCAGATAGCTCTCGTGTAGCTTTGC
>NW_013665803.1:440533-444588 GCF_000517525.1 Limulus polyphemus | reverse complement strand
GAATAGTGGGATTGACCGTCACATTATAACGCCCCCACGGCTGAAAGGGCGAGCATGTTTGGTGGGACGGGGATTCGAACCCGCGACCCGCAGATTGCGAGTCGAGCGCCTTATCCACCTGGCCATGCCGATTTCAAGATGAGCCCCTTTGTGACTGCATCCACAATGTTTGACTTTTATCAAACATCACACCTTCAAACATTAAACATGCAACTGAGAGGATAAATACGACTTTCGGACACTCTTCTAATATACATTTACTAGTTTAGCACTTAAAATAGGACTTCTGTTGATTATTTACTTTCCAAAATGTAGTAGTCTCTTACCAAAATCTTGACACAAACGAGGGAAAAATCCTATCCTTTTTCAAATTATTTTTCTGTAGAAGGTGTCCCGATGAACAAATAATCTGTAGTGTTTGAAAGCTCTAAAAGTAAATTATTGTTGAAAGGCAAATTTAGTGCTTTTTATCGTTTGCCGAATACTATGACGAGACAACAAAAAGTCAATTCTTTCTGTACGATAGACTTCAGATTTTAGGGTTAAAACAAAAAGAACGTGTGATACAAATCAGCTCAGCTGCTGCTAGGACGATGTTAAAGAACAAAGAGAGAAATAAATATGACACATTATCTAAACAGCAAAAACTTGGTCACAATCAGATAAAAACTACATATGATTATTCCTTGTTAAGAATCAAATCGTAAGAAGCTTCCGATTTTCTTACTTTAAAGCCCTTTTCAAGTTATAGACTGAAGATGGCGCTAGTATACCAGTCAAAAGCTTGTACGAAAACAAGTATATGGAATATTTATGGTTTGTCTTGAGTTTTGTCGAGGTCACGGAAGTCAGTCTAGAGATGTTATTGATGAATTCTTACAAACTGTTACCTATTGCTTATAAAAATTGGTATTCTTGTTCGTTAATAGTGGAAACTCTTGTTATCTATTTCATACTAATGTTGTTGTTGGTATGCTCCAGGACATGATTAACTACAACCGTGAAAGTACAAAGTCATTACCACGTGGACTCTATCTAGGCTACGTGAAATTGAAGAGTTCCGTTGATGTCATCCGAGTGTTAGTGCCACAGAAGACGCCAAATGTCCTCCCATTTAGCCGGATTCGAGAGAATTCCCATGTTTCCAGGTAAGCTCCAAAACTTATGAAGAATTCCCATGTTTCCAGGTAAGCTCCAAACTTATGATTATTTTTCATATGAAAAAAAAAAAAACTTTCCTAATCAGTTTCGAAAAGTTTCACAACCTATCATTCTTTAGTAAATTTTGCTTGCTTATCTCTAGCTAATATCATGAACCACGATAGTAGTTCATAATAGGGAGCGCAAGGAATTGCACAAACCCTAATAGAACGTTCGGGCAAAAAGCACCTTAAATAGTAAAGTTTCAGTTCAAACAACACTTTAAAACATTTACTATTGACTGCTAAGGCTGTACACTTATAAAATGTACAGAAAAGCACACATGTTAGATTTACAAGGAAAAGAAAATCCGCAAAAAAACGGCCCATTTGTAATTCTTATTATTATTGTCTTGCTAGCTTACAACAAAAACGACTTGGTATACTGAACCTAAAACCTTTTGTAGAATACTAAATAAAGTGCTGCGAAAGTATTGAAAAGTCGATTTGTTTCTCTATATTTTCCACAAGCTGAAAAAGCATCATAATTCTAGTGTAAATGATGTTATCATTACCCCTTGAAGTTACCTTTTTTACAGACATCTGGTGTTGCTTTAAAAAGCTTAAGTACAGAATGAAACAAGTATTACCAGCCAACAATAGCTGAACATTAATTCACTGTAACATGTACATATTCAATGCTTTGTACACTATACAATATAATATGTGTGAAGTGAAGGAGTACAAAAAATCATTACACATAATATTAAATTTGATTACATACATTCGTAGAATAATTACTTTAAAAGTATGTTTGTTTTGAATTTCGCGCAAAGCTACAAGAGGGCTATCTGCGCTAGCCGTCTCTAATTTAGCAGTGTTAGACTAGAGAGAAGGCAACACCACCCATCGCTAACTCTTGGGCTACTCTTTTACCAACGAATAGTGGGATTGACCTTCACATTATAACGCCCCCACGGCTGAAAGGGCGAGCATGTTTGGTGTGACGGGGATTCGAACCCGCAGATTGCGAGTCGAGCGCTCTAACCGACAAGCCATGTTTTAGACGTATATACTTTATTTGAAAAGGCTGCTTTTCTACTGGTAAAATTTTATACGCGCTTAGTGTGGAGTTGTGTCTTAGTTTAGGCATATATTTGCCTATTGCTATGCATTTTATATAGATAATTTATTTACAACTTTCCATGACAATCTCCAGCTGCAGCTTAACATTTTCCATCTCGAGCTAATGCGATCAAATAGCCAATAGGTACACTAAATCATTATGAACCGTTTCAGCTAGTTACTATCTATGTTTATTATCATTATAATGTATAAAATTAGCTACCATATCATATAATCGTTTGCCCATAGATGAACATAAAAAAGCCAGGAAACAAGAGAAATAACAAACTGGGAATTTAAAAACCTGCCAACAGAGATCGTAAAAAGCTGGAGATACTTTAGACATTAGTTATTCAATTAGTTATTTTGACTCCACCAAATGTAATTCTAGGTAACAGCATGGAGCCAAAATAGGAATTTGTAGTTTGAGTAAATAAACTCTACAGTATACTCAACCTTCTTTGCTTACCTTTTTATACGACCCCAATTTGCAGGTTTTTAAATTCCCAATTTTTTATTTATTTTGTCACTGATTAACACCGAATAACATTAATTTACTCGATAAAAACTTCTAACTAATATCAACTGGTTAACACCAAATAACATTACTTGACTCAATGAGAACTTCTAACTAGTTTCAATTGGTTAACATCAAATAACATTACTTGACTCAGTGAGAACTTCCAGAGGAAAAAAGTTTCAAAATAAACACAAAAATCAAGCTCCAAAGTCCGGTGGCACAGCGGTATATCTGCGGACTTGCAACGGGTTTCGATACCGGTGGTGGGCAGAGCAGAGATAGTTCATTCTGTAGCTTTGTGCTTAATTACAAACAAACAAACAAATCAAGCTCCAAAATTATCCTTTAATATTTTTTCTAGCTCCGAAAGAGTTTTACTGATTTTTTTCCAGGCTACGTTAACTAAACCTACAAGAGCTAACAGTATAAAAAAACTGATGTATATACATATATATATATATAGAGAGAGAGAGAGAGATGCATACATACCTATACATGTCAAGAGTTTTTACAAGAAATATTTATTTAAAAATCAACCGGTTTTGGAAGAAACGCAAAAAAAAATTATTTTGTTCCTTTATATAAAATGATCAAAATGCATTATCCAACATTTTATGATTTATAAGAAAATGGTAAAGTGTCAGTTCAATTTACTGTTTTAGAAGGTACAACATTTTGTATCCTTAGAAACGCGAAATTGGTATGGAGACAGATTTGTTTTATATAAACGTACTCAATAACGTCAGATTGTTATAGATGCAAACTCGTTTTATATAAATGCACTCAGTGCATCAGATTATTATGGAAGAAGAATATTTATATAATAAACATTTTCTTTGCCATCAATTCTTTATGGAAACAGGTTTTAGTTTTGTTTTACTTCCTCATTAGTGTCATGTTGTTTCAAATAGTTCTGAAATATGAGGATGGTAATGGTGAAAGAAAGCAATGTTTCATAGTTATTAAAACCTAGAAGGTACAGAAACGTATAATATAATATTATATAAAAGACAATACATAACAAAACTTTAAAACACTGAAGATAATCAAATCGAAAAGGTGTTAATAATGACGTAGTTCACATAAAACTCAACCTGGTTTTTCAAATTACACCATACTGAAGCCATACGAAGCTTTGTATTAGGTCGTCAAGAAATTAATATCGCTTTCTTTAGATGAAAAAAACCGAACAACTTATATATCAAAATCAAACATTTATTAAATAAAATAGTCTCCAATCTTATCGATGATGCTTTTCCATCTTATAATCA
>NW_013665803.1:436702-440523 GCF_000517525.1 Limulus polyphemus | reverse complement strand
ACTTCCCTTTGAACCACAAAACATGTCGATGTCCTCTTTAACGCCTTCCACATTTGCATACGTTTCCCCTTTAAGATGGTATTGCAGCAAACAAAAAAGATGGTAATCTGATGGTGCCATATATAGGAGAATATGATGAGTAGGGGAGAACTTCCCAACCCAATTCCATAATCTTGTGTTGCCTCAAACGTGCCACACGTGGACGTGCATTGTTGTGGAGAAAAAGAACACCTTTCCGATTGACGAGTGAAGGGCGTTTCTGATGAAGGGCTTGATTTAAATGTTCCAGTTGCTGACTATAGATCTCTGCATTGACAGTTCGCTGTGGATTGAGGAGATCGAAATGAATTACTCCTTTGATATTCTACCAAATGCAAAGCCTCACTTTCTGTGGATGGAGTCCAGATTTTGGGGGTCGAAAATGGTTTTTGTCTGGGACTGAGCCATTGTTTTTGGCGTTTAATATTCGCATAGAGAATCCATTTTTACATCACCGGTGAAAATTCTGTCCAAAAATGGTTCACGAGCATTACGCGCCAGAAGAGACGAAGCAATGTTCACACGTTGGAAACGATGATCATCGGAGAGTTTGCGAGGCACCCAAACAACTTCTTTATGGAGTTTTCCCATATTCCTTAGATGCTTATGTATTGTTTCATGAGAGACATGCTATTTCAGGGCCATTTCACAAGTGTGTGGCCTTGGGTTAGATTCAGCAAGCGTCTACAGGACATCAATATCAATTCCAATATGTTGGCCCCTGCAATCACAGTTTTTAAGGCTAAAGTCACCTGAACGAAATTTGCTGAACCATCGTTGACATTTACGAACGTTCAAAACATTTCCATAAACTTCTTTGATATTCTTTGAGGCTGCAGAGGTGTTTCTTGTATTCAAACAGCAATGCATGCCGAATGTGTGTCTCGTCGTGTGCCATCACCATAAGGGATTAGAGTATATTAAACTTTACTAATTATATAGGCTACACTAACATGAAGTTTAGGCGGTTCGTTTAACTATTATACGTAATGTAAGTTTTTTTTTGGGAGGTGGTTACTGAAAGTGTTCAAAAACGCGACATTATTTTCTTGACGACCTAATATCTTACATTATATTGAAAGAGAAAAAATAACTGTTCCACAGTCTATCAAACTCCGAAAATACCCCTATGATTTGCTCTGAAAACAGAATGACATTCGTATTAAATAATGTTCTACAGGCTATACATAAATTAAAACTAAAAGTTTTAACCTACGAAATGGAATTAAAACAGTGCAGTTCCTGGTTTTTAACTGTAAATTGACATCCAGAGCTTACAGAGAAATGGTCAATGTTTGACTTTATCTTTCTCACTGTTAAGTGTTGTTACAGCGTATAACTAGAACAACTATAGTGTATTATAAGGTTTACAGAGAACTAGCAAAATTCACTCTAGCCTTGATATTCTTACTAGGATGACTATTTTGTTCAGCTTGAAAACTGTTCAGTAGATGATTTTAAACTTTCAGTTCCTCGAACTTCCAGTTAACTTCAAGAATGTTCAACATCCATTTATTTCAAAGTTTTTAGTTTACAGACCAAACTAGCACAGTATTTTGTAATGCAGAACAAACTTAATATTGTTTTACAGATTATACACAAACTTCATTAAGAAAACTGAAGCAAAAGACAATGCCAAACGTTTAAAACCTTCAACTGTAAAATACATTGAAACTAAAAGTAAACAGCACTGTATTCAAAGTAAAATGAGGTTTGGATCTTCAAACTAATTATTAAACGTTATATCATTTATTCTCTTGTTTGATTAATGGGTATGTTTTATGTATTTGTTTAGAGAAGAATGGGAATGGCTGAAATCTCTGAAGTCTTCAGACACTACCATCGCGCCATCTACTGTTCAACTGAAGTTTCAAAAAGCAATTTCGTCAGCAGCAAAAAACCTATTTTCTTCTTATGACATTCCACTAGTAGAATTAGGCTTTCATAGGTAAGGTACTTACTTTAAACGTCTATATATACATTGGAAGGACGGTACAATTTTGTTGTCTTTAAATAGGCCTGTTTATTTATATAGTTTTTTTTTTATTAAGGACGCTTAAAATGTTTGTGATTTAAACGTTTCTTGCCAAATCTGTACAGGTTGTACGACGTTGACGTTATTGAAATGAGTCCAAATGTCTCCTTTCTACTTGTGCTGCCCCCTGTTGAGAATGTTTGCTCTATACCTGGACAATATGATGATCTGACGTCGCGAATGGATTGTATTCCACTTCCGATTCAAGTATTTGAAATACGTAAGTTTCTGGAACTGTTACTCAAAGCTTTATGTCTGCATTTCAGGACATAAGTTTTACCATTTTGTAAATTATAAATACAAAATATGTGGTTGAATATTGAATAATCTTAAGCGAAACAGGAAAGACTTGATAAATTTTGATGGGGATAAAGGCGACCTGTTTTCAGAAAATACTTTCACAGCATTTCGGTTTTCAAAACATGTTCAAGGGTCTGCGCTCTTGTCATGGTTCTGGCATAATGCTACTGTAAAGTTGTGAAAATGAAAATACTTTTTCTCATTGGAAAAACGATGTGTTTTAACACTGTGTTTAGTAAATTTCGTGTTTGTGCTTTTGTAAATGGTTAACGTCAATTTTTATATTATTAAGTCTGTCACCATAGTAATAACGTGTTTTAGAAGTAGTCGAGTTTGTTCATTTTTTTCCTCATCTTCTCATCACAGTCCACATGACAACCTACCGATACAACTTCATTGTCCACTATTCCCGACTTTCGTCCATCCTGGAGATGGATACTTTAATGGCCCAACATGCACTGCGAGAGGTGAGACTGATGTCTTTTTTTCTGCAATATAAATTTAGTGTTAATACCAACCAGGTAAAGAAAACATTAATAAAAAAATCGTAGATGTAACATTGCTGCAAACTGTGATAACAAATGAGTATTGAAGAAACAGAGAAAAAATCTAAATCTAACTGAAGGATGAAGAGAGAAAAATTAATTTGTGTTCAACATTATAATGAGGTTAGGCGAGACGGCTAATTTATTAAACAAACTTTATATAATCAAATATACGAAATAAGGAGAGAGCTAAATATTAAAAAGCATATTCAATAAATCATTGTACGATAGCAAGTGTAACCTTAAAAAACCTACATTGTTTTGTAGTTCATTTCAAGGTTGTGGGCGAACGTGTTCTAATGGTTAGCCTACCAGACTATCGATTCGAAAGTTCACGGTTTGCGTTCTATTGCCATAAATAAAATCACCATAAGTAGGTTATAAGATTCGTTTGTTTGTAGTTAAGCACAAAGCTACACAAAAGGCTATCTGTGTTCTGCCCGCCACTGGTATCATATCGAAACCCAGTTTGTAGCGTTGTAAGTCCACAGACATGCCGCTATGTCACTGAGGGGGTAGGTTATAAGAGCGGTACGCATATCTCACTATTCGGTTAGATAGCCCAAGAATCGGCGGATGGCTCTGTTTTATAGCTGCTTCCATCTTCTCTATAGTCCAGACAGCGCTTCTGTGACCTCCCGAGAAAATCCGAAACAATCCAAAATATCGCATTATAAAGAAAACACAGCAGGAAATAAAACTTATCTTTTATTAAAGAAACTGGGAACTAGGTTACTCATATTTGATACGAATTTTGATAATTGAAAAATGTAAAAAAATTGGCAAATGCAAAGCATTTGTAATATATATATATAAATTACAAAAGCTGCCACGTAGTTCAATGAATACTCGGCTACAAAGAATAAGTTGCAATATATATATATATATATATATATATATAT
>NW_013665803.1:421016-435702 GCF_000517525.1 Limulus polyphemus | reverse complement strand
TGTGACAGGGATTCGAACCCGTGACCCTCAGATTGCGAGTCTAGCGCTCTAACCACCTTCATTCCCCTTAAACATACACAACTGTAATGTCTACCTTAGGCCTACACCAGTTGAAACCTAAGTGACCAGTGATTCTCAACTGCCACCGACGTAAGCCTAAGTCATATAAAATACACAAGTATAAGGGTTTTTCAAAGTAACAAGAGGGTTGCTTATTTACACACTAGAAAGAAACGTCTGTTAATATGCTCAGATAAACACTTCATGTGCATAGATGTGAATATTTTGAAGCGAAATGTCACGTTTTATCTCACCATCAGTAACATTGGGTAACTCTATATCTAAGATCGCAAGAAGTCAAGATTAAATGACCTATTACTTGTACTAACATATTATTAGTATTAGGGAAAAAATATCGCTATATCAAAAAGCTTTCCAGGGCTGGCAACTGAACTTGAAAAACGAAACCAAAAAAAAAATATGTAAGGATGAAAGTGGACATATCACTTGATCCGGCTAATGATCACACCGAGAATAACATCCTTACATTACTGACTTCCCCATTTTGTTTATCGAAAGCTTGGTGTTTCAATAGAATCTCAGCTTTCATCGTTATACTTTTTCTTTAGTTAACTTTAAAACACTGCTTTTATGACTATTTTATGGTATAGTAACATTTTACGACTAGAAATTATGGTTCTATTTGTTTTGCCAGTAAAGAAGCCAGTAATTTAGTATAGTCGAGGCAGCTTAGTTTGCTGTGTGATCATTAGCTGGATCAAGTGATATGTCCACTTCCATCCCTATCTTGTTTAGTTTCTTCTTCTCAAGTTCAGTAGCTAGGCCTACATAACTTTTTTATTTAGTGATAAATTATTTTCCTAATACTTGTTTGTTTACTTTTTTATAAGGTGGTGTACGTGGGTTACTAGGTTATAGAGTGTTTTCTAAAGCTTTATAAATTTTGCATAGAATAATAATAAAATAGGTAGTCAAAGATCGTGTGTTTACCTCTATGAAATGATGATAAAATTATAGTTATTGCTAGAACTAGATAGGCGCTAGGTCTGTTGAAGAAAGATGATGATTAACGAAAATATGAAATTTCGATTTTGGCTATTCGTCGGTTTTAGACTTTGGTACGCTCTGGATAGCTGAAAAGCGGCATATACATCGGAGATAGAGCGACTATGTCAGGTAGCTCTTCACTTCTGACCTAATGATGAAAATATAGATGTCTTTTGTATTGCTCTAATACGAGCGTCCTTGCTAGCCCTACATAGAGAGTGCTAGCGCACTTTCTGATAATAGTCACACGTATTTATCAATTATTGCCTGTTTTTAACACGATAAAAGCTCACAAATATAGACTGATGTTAACATGATAACGGCCAGCAAGCACAACCTTATGTTAACATGATAAAGGCTAGTAATAACAGCTCGGTGTTAACACGATAATGGCCAGTAAAAAGAGCCTCGTATTAACCTGATTAACACTAGTAAGCACAGTCTGGTGTTAATGTGATTAAGAGAAGAAAGCACAGCCTGCAGTGAAGATGATAAAGGCTAGCAAGCACAGCTTGGTGTTAACATGATAAAAGTCAGCAAAAATAACTTCGTATTAACCTAATTAAGACCAGTAAGCACAGTCTGATGTTAATATGATTAAGACAAGTAAGCACAGTCTGCTGTGAAGATGACAACGGTTAACAAACACAGTATGGTATTAACATGATAAAGCCTAGTCAACATAGCCTTGTATTAGCATGATTAAGACCAGCAAGCATAATCTGGTATTAACATCATTAAGACCAACAAGCACAGCCTTGTTTTAACATTATAAAGGCTAGCATACATAATTTGGTGTTAACATGTTAAACATAACCTGGTGTTAACATGATTAACACAAGCAAGCACAGCCTGCTGTGAAGATGATAAAGGTTAACAAACACAGTCTGATGTTGGCACGATAAAGGCTACTAGCATAACCTTGGTTTAATATGATAAAGGTTAGCATCCTTTTCCTGGTGTTAATACGATTAAGACCATCGAGCACAGCCTAGTGTGAAGGTGACATAGTTTAACACGTCAACCTGATAGAGATTAACAAGCACAGACTGGTTTTAACATGATAAGGATTAACAGGCACAGGCTGGTGTTACCAAGTTAAATGATTTCAAAGTTTTTAATGCTTATTAATACCAAAAGTTCTGTTCTCAGTGAATGAAAGTTTATGGAAAGAAATGTGGTTCGAAACTGACAGAATAATTTTCCTGTTACTGAAATAATACTTCGCTTCGTAATCGTAGCAGATAAATTATTAATTAATTAAAAATCTGATAATTTATATTAATTTATTGATAATCGAACAGAGTGCCCAGTCGTTATTACAAAGCAATTTCCCAATCACACTAAATAATTGATTTAATAATATCTGTAGCACAGTCCTAGTCAGGTTACATTAGTTTAAGAACAACCTATATTGTTTAACTTCTTTTTAATTTTGTTTTGTTTATTTTTTCTTGCAAAGGATAGTTCAAAAACTGGAAAAGTTTAGGTTTGATTTATTCACATAATACTGTATCTAATCAAAAACACCTAAGGTGTGAAATAAAGGTGCAGCCCAAAAGGGGACTGAGTATACGACTTAAACAAATGAAATCAAAAACAGCGATCAAACTGGTACTTACACTTATAGCATTAATAACAATTTTACAGCAAATATTCATTCATTAGTGAGCTAGGCCGCGTTTTTTGTTCAACATGGGGCATGATGATGGGTAAAACAAAATATCCAACAAAATAACTAACTAATGTATGAATATTTGCTGTAAGATTATTATCATTGCTATAAGTATAGCTACCAGTTTGGCTGCCAATTTTGATTTCATTCCTTTAAGTTGCACACTCAATCATTTTTTTGGCTTCCCCTTTTTTCACACCTAAGGTGTTTTTGATTAGATATCATGACTTTTTGTCAATACACACCAACAAACCACAGCAAGTAAGAAAGTGATATTCGATATTAACTCACATTAGCTTTAGGCTGACAACCCTATTACTCGGAACAGACCTTTACTTTACAGAACTAACCAGATTCTTTAAAATATATGGTGATAGTTTTTCCTCTCTAAATCAGTGTCATCAGCTTACTTTATAGCAACGCGATGGAATTTTAATTAACAGTTTTTTGTCTTCTCCCCCATGCAGTCGGTACAGCCATATCAAGCATCATTATTTATGGTAATTACTTAAGCTCATATCACGTGACGCTAGACGCTCTTTAATGATGACAATTTCATAAAATTTAGTAAATCTGTGCTGAAAAATTGGCAATGAATACTCAACAATAACCATCCACCAGTATGATTCTTTTGAAAACTTGAACTAGAAACTGCTAATCTAGTTTGCTTGGCCTAATTAATACTTATGTATCTGCACGTCCATTCATTATAGTTTTGCTGCTGTACACCAGCTGTCTTTAATCCGAATGTAAAAAAACTAAATACGGTCCACTTTTACTCTTAGAGGAAGCTGTAATAAAAATGTTAGGCCGATTTTTCACGCGATCTTTTGTGTAGGCGTGCGCAAAAGTATTAGCCACATTTGAGCGATTTTTGTTGAATAACTTTGTTCATATGGCTTATATTTACACAAAATGAGACTCCTAATTGTAGATTGAAAAGATTTATTAGTGTACCAAATTTGAAAAACAAATCCATAAAAGATAAGTAATGTTTTTCTGTCGAATAAAGTTTTCGTACTTTTGGTGCGAATAAAATCAATCAAAATTCGAGATGTTATATCTCAGGTATTTCTTAACTGGTTGCTTTGAAATTTGGTATGTGAAGTAAGAGCCCAGTATAGTACATCAACTGAATATATGGGGTAGTTTGGATTTGCACAGTCCGAGATAAAGAAGGTGGAAAATCGCTAAACTATCATTCCTGTTATAACACACAGTGTGTCCTGCAACAGGTTGTTTGGCCGCACAACATACAACCGTGTGTCTTGATTAGTAAATATACATGAGTTAGGCCTGTTCCATGGTCTCTAATACATCTAATATTCTAGAAATGAGTTCATTTTTACACTTATTATTAGAATTGTAGTTGACAATTTTTTATAGATAATCAAAAAATCTTAAAAACGACATTACATGTTGTTTGTTTCTTTTATCAATGGCAGAATAACAGAAGAAATTTGATGAGGCATATTAATTTGAATGACAAATTGACGAACATTTTTTTTTCTAATAAAAATAATTATAGTTGAATGTACCACAACGTATTCCCAGTTAAGTTGAACAAAGAAGTTGTGACACAAAAGCAACATTACATTGTTCGAGATCTCTTATGACTAATTAAATTTTTAACAGTGCTCAATAATAAATCTCATTTGATCAGTAGTCAGTGTTTCTTTTTATTTCCGAATTATTATTTATCTATAATACCTTTACCACCCCAGTGGTTCAGCGGTAAGCTTGTGGGCTTATAACGCTAAAAATCGGGGCTCGATACCTGCAAATAGCCTATTTTATTGTTTGCGATTAAGCAAAAGCAAATATTTTAACATTTTAAACCTTAAAATGTGTCGCCATTTTTTGACAACTTTTTAAAACTTCAAAGTTTGAATAATACCGAGTATATTCGATGTAGATGTTTTCTGGAATACATGTATATAAATATAAATATTACAAATAAATATACTCACTTTCAAATAAAAAAAAAAGCTTTTATTCAATGAAAAATATTTCTGAAGATTATAAACAAAACCAGATTTTTCTTACAAAAACATAACATTTGAAAAACGTGATAAATTACAAAGTTTATATGAATTGTAGCATATCTAATTTTTAGATTTAGCTGGTATTACTGTATGTATTTCGATAAACAAATAACCAAATAAAAACTATCTTTTTAATTAATACTTTACCTTCATAACTCTCTGCAATTGTCTATAATAAAAAACAACACATCAAACATTTTGATATATACAAAATTTATACAAGTTCTGCTGATTATATATACTTTGTATTAACCTTCTAATTCCAGAAAAACAGGCATTTATAGAATAATAATTAATTGCACATTTACCTTAAGATTATAATTATCTGTGAGTACGTTGTTTTATTACTCTATTATGCTTACAAATAACTGCTAAAGTTGAGTTATAGCCTTATTTGAGCACCTAATTGTCATTATCGAACGTTTCACAGCTTGTGAGACTCGCAGTATCATTGAAAAGTGTTGCTAAAATGGAGAACTGGGAACTAGCTAAAGAGCCAACGTGTTCATCTTTCTTTTTCTTTTTCCACGCTAGCCAGAAAATACGACAGAAAAGCATTTTAATAATACTTGGGAATAGGCTATCACTAAGCATGTTAGTGCTTAGTATAAGATAAAAAATATCATAGTTCTCGTGTAAACGATGTTATCATTACATCTTGAAGTTAGCTACTTTTTTACAGAAATTTGGTGTTCCTTTAAAAAGCTTAAGTACAGTGTGAAACAAGAATTACCAGCCAAAAATATATGAATATCAGATGACTGTAACATGTAGAATATCCAGTGCTTTGTAGGCTATACAATCGGTGTCTTTAAGGAGCCAACCCCTATATTATGTATGAAGTGAAGAAGTAAAAAAAAAAATCAATACACATAATATTAAATTTCATTACACACATTCATTGAATACACTAACTTTTAGTCAGGAGAAAAAACGTCACAAAACAAGTAATAAGAAACATTTTGTAAATGTAAAATGATGTAGGGATGGCAGCGCCAAAAAGAATGCAAACATGAATATAGATACATTTTTTCGTGTGTTTTTCCTAACTCTAAGTTCCTCAACGTTAAGTCCCAAGAAGTCAAGATTATGACCAATGATGATTAATAATCTATTGTAGCCAATTGTATGGTATAATATCAATATCTGAGGTCATTCTACAAGTGTAATGAAGAAACTGACAAAACTGATATGATGTTAACAATATATATTACCAGTGTTTTATAAAAATAAAACAAATGTTCACTTATCAACCTACTTCAATGATTTTTGTTAAAGAGGGTAAACAAATAATAAAAAAATGCAAAAATTGAGTATGATATAGGGATGGCAATGCCAAAAGTACAGAAACAAGGTAGAGATAAATACACAAAACCATACAAAAATCACTACATAATTAGCCAAATCTTTCCAAGAATAAGTTTAACTACAACTAAATGTTGAATTTCTGTCAGCTGCATGAATTCAGGTTTGGATAAAAACATTTAAACTGAATAGTGCTATACAGTCTTACAGTGGCTAATAACCATAAGCTTGTAAGATTGACTCAGTACTTACTGACTACTTATGTAGGGATTTCTGTATGGTTTTGTATATTCATCCTTACCTTTTTTCTATACTTTTTAGCATTGCCATCCTTACATCATACTTAATATTTACCTTTTTTATAAATTAATTGTATAAATAGATATACGTTGTCAAATGCAAAGAATTCGCTGAAAATATATATTTTGCAATATAATTAGACTATAATATAATGCTCTACATAGTGAAAGGTTTTAGATGATTTATATACTAACATCTTTTGGGTGATTTCATAGAGATTTAGAATGAGTTAGATAAAAAATAGTTACAAAATTGGATTGGAATGGTTTGCGTAGTAACAGATTTGAGATTATTTACCTCCGAAACGTTCTGCGACGATTTCAACAGTAACCGTTTTGTTTTGATTTCAGTAGTAACCGTTTTGATATGATTTTGATAGTAACCGTTTTGCGATGATTTCAATAGTAACAGTTTTGAGATGATTTCAATAGTAACAGTTTTGAGATGATTCTGATAGTAACCATTTTGCAATGATTTTGATAGTAACAGTTTTGAGATGATTTTCAGAGTAACCATTTTGCGATGATTTCAATAGTAACAGTTTTGAGATGATTTTCAAAGTTAAATATTTTGAGTTTTCTGTTGTAGGCTTTCTCTTCATCTGAAGTAGCTGCAGCCAAAGAAAGATTATTGCAACTCCAACTGTTCCAGACTCAAGTTGACAATATCTGGAAAGGAGTACGCTGGATTATGGATGTTCTCACATTCGCTCGAGATAAACTGATAAACGGTGGGATCCCTCTGAATCAAATCTATCTATACCAAATGAACTCTCCGTCCCCACAAAATTCCCCACGCCAGTCTCCGATGCTACATCCCACAAAATCTCAATATGAAAGACGAATGTCACGTGATGAAGTGACTCCAAAGTACTCATTACATATTACAATGTCATCGTCTAGTTTCTCTATTCCCGAAACGAGAGAAACTAATATGATGGAAATTAGACGATCTATCTCAGCATCCAAGCTTTTACGGAGTAGCTCGGATTCTGAAGATCTGAATGTAAATCACAGTGAGTTGACAATTCTTGGACCGAAAGCTAACAGTTCCGACTCGCTTGGAGTTAGTTTTAATCTTGGAAGCAATGAAGATACGAAAACGTCGAGCACTTCCAATTCACCAACCTTACGTCTTCCTTCAGATGATATCTTTCAGTGTCAAAGTGAGGACATTATACTC
The DNA here is from genome assembly GCF_000517525.1 of Limulus polyphemus. Classification (NCBI taxonomy): domain Eukaryota; kingdom Metazoa; phylum Arthropoda; class Merostomata; order Xiphosura; family Limulidae; genus Limulus; species Limulus polyphemus. Next base: position 428,127 of record NW_013665803.1, on the reverse strand, counting down.
CAGGAGGAAGATTCGAATTCAAAAATACGTGTAAAGTATTTGGAGTCCACAAAACGGGATAATCTTAGGAGTCTTCACCAATTATTCTCTCTAAGAGGTCAAAAGAGGCAGGCAAAGAACAATTACTTTAGAAAATACAATGCTTTATCCGAAGACAATGCCTGTGGTGTTCAGGAACATTCAAAGAGAAAGCTGAAACTGAATCTACACGGAATGGAAGACCAATCGCTATATACCAGCATGTCTGACAAATCCTTCTCTTCGTCTTCCGGTGATTCTAGCACAGAAGAAAACCAGTTCTAATATATGAAAAGTATAGAAAAAAATCCGAACAACACTAAAAATAATTTTTATGTCCTGAAACACACTTTTATGTAATGAAAATGTGCGAAGCTCAAAACAATTTAAAACACACAACATTCAACATTATTCTGCTAATACTCGAGCACAAAATCTCATTAGTGATCAAATGATTTTTTTTACATCGGCAACAGAGACAAAAGTGTCATCAATATTAATTATTACATCAGTGTTGGATAAAATACAGATGGTTAGACAGTACAGGTATTTAGAGGAACAAATTGAGAAATGATGTTAGATAACTATATAATAGAGAATCTATATGTTAAAAATGTACATAACTTAGTACGTTGTGGTGCTTTAACTGCTGCTAGTGTTCGTCACGTTAATATGATAACGTTACTGTCACGAGCGTGATCTGTTTGTGTTTGTGAAATATTATCTAGTTTGAAGATATATATATATATATATACAAAGATAAACTGGACATATAACTTTTGTTTTTTATTTTTAGTTTCAATACGATCGCTTAAAAAGTCTTATTTTATGGCTTATATACGTACACCACATGTGAGGCAGACAATAAAACTATCAGACTGAAAATTAGGTTTCTACCTAAGCAACAAGATAAACATAAACACACTGTATAAAATAAATTATAATTTAGTCATGAATAATCTGAATGGGTTTTGTTTTCATCAAGTTAATATGAGATTAAGTTCTTGTTTGATTAATTTTTGGGATAACTTCAGTTGTTATCAAGATTATACTGATTCTACGAATATCACGTGCATACAGTCTTTCTTTTTTCTTGGATTCAAAATATATCAAGTTTCACTTAGATAATTAAATACACAATGCCGCACAAGAACAGGGGATTAGACCATCGTGAGCCTTAGTACTTTTTCACTATAGAAAGATAATTATAGTTGCATTTGTTAAAACATTGTTTCTCTAGGATTGATATCAGGAAAATATTTCGTAGAATATGTGAAAATCTTTAAAGACTTTCAACTAAAACGAATACGTCATTTTCTGGCACTATAATACTTTCTTGCTGACTGCTCCCTAATACCATGTATATGTCGCTCTCTCTGGTTATGCATATATGTGTGTTATAAATTTTATATACCTTCAACGCATGAATATTAATCAAACTTCAGCTGAATGAAAATTTACCTGTTTACTAATCTTTAAAAGTGATCCTACTGTAATTAATTGAAGGCCCACCCAACCGTTTACTTTCAAGTGATGACGTGAGCTATGGATTTGCTATATAATTTAACATAATTATAATTCATTTCAGTGCATACTTTGTGTCTTATACTAACACAAACATGGAATAACTATCAAAATGTAAAAAATAAGCCTGTTTTTAAATTTAAATCTTCATGATAAAGTTTATTGCACATATCCATTAGTAAGTATTATATTTGTAAACGTCATAATTTTCCTTACGAGATGTTGAAAGTTCTGAAACATTATTCTAGATTGCGATTCGTATAAAGCCGGATAATATTTTTACTACTCATCTATCAATGCTTTTATAAAAGTGTAAACATTAAAGAAAAAACAATAAACATACATACACGTGCATATCCAATATTTCTTTTTCCTTGGATTTAAAATATATCACATTTCACATACATAAATAAATACACGATGCCACAAAAGAACAAGTGAATTTGACCATCGCAAGCCTTAATAAGTGAAGGTAATAAAGTAAAGAAAAACATTACTTCTACGAGGTGGTGTTGAGAGAGACAGATTTCCGTTTCCTATACGCTAATTATACCAGCACAAAAAAGAAAAAAAAAACGTGCACAGATGGTCGTGAGGTGTTAGGTAAAACAGCTGCTTGGTGAACTTAAGATGGCTGAAAGTGTTGCACGATCAGACCGTCCTTGAGAGTACCAAAAAGAAAGAAAAGACGGAAACTATATAACACTAATCTGATTTTCTTTACAAATTAGGAAGAGCTTTCTGTCTCAAATTCTCAGTTTCCAGTGGATAGAAAAGAAGTTCACTCTTTTATTTTATGAACACCCCCTCTTACGTTGAACTCTGTTTATAATGAATAATGTCGGTTCTGTGTTGGTTATGTAGTTGTTGTTTTTATTAATAGTATAAAATTTAGCATAAAAGATTTGTCAGAACAAACAATGTTAGTTATCATTTCTTTAAATATTAAATATTGCATTAACTGGCTTAGTATCGCGTATATGGTAACATCTAGTGATCATTGTGATATCTATATATGCTCTATTATGTGATAATTTCTAGTTATTTTATTATTTTGCTTTTTTTTTGTTTCAGTACATAAGAAAAATAAGTAAAATGAAATACACAACAACTGGAAATAAGATGAATGGCATTTCCATTTGGGCAACAAATGATACCAGCTTTAAATGCTTAAAGAATAATATATATATGTTTTGAAAGAAGAATGATTAATTAACATAAGTCTCGATTCTTGTATGACCAGACTTTTTTGACGATATAACAGTGTTCCTCTGAAAAAGTTGTGGTAATATTACTAATCATTTGAGTTTAAAATACTAAAATTCAGCCTTCAAACAAGCATTGATTTAATAATATTTTTTAGAAAAATTAAACAATATTTTAAAAATTCAATGTCAAAAACTTCATCCAGTTAAATTTAATTAACATTTCTAATTATGAGACGAAGCATAAATTAGTATTTCAACATCTAAATTAGCGCCATCTGTTGACCGTACTAGCATATGGTTCATAACAGTTAATCCTTGTTTACAAACGTTGTTCTTTTAAATTTCACGTATGAAAAATAATATGAAATAAAAAACAGCAACATAAAATATCTTTAATTAATAGATTGAATGTGGCAGCCATTTTTTTTTCTCGGCCCATTCTTACACACCGTACTTAGTGAGTGATACTATACAAACTGAAAGACGAAAACAACTGATTTCAAAGTTCAGAATAATTATTTTGTCACAAATCGACAAAGAACTGTTGATTGTTAAGAAGGAATTGGAGTTAAGACCAAAGATATTTGTTACAACTATATTTACGTTACGATGATAATGTTACAGGTCGTGGCCTAGTGAGTAACATGTGTGGAATGTGAACCCGAAAGTTCATGGTTCATGACCCATTATCGCTAAAAGGCATTCCACACTTTGGGGTTGTGGGTGCGCTATAAGAGTGACGGTCATATCACACTGAGACAAGAGTAGCTGAAGATTTGACGTTGGGTGCTGTTCACTAGGTGCCTTCTCTCTATTATGCCGGTTCAAAATTAACGGCGGCTATGCGCAGATATCACTTCTGTAGTTTTGCGCGAAAATTCTGAAACAAAATTTATGTTAAACATAACTGAAAAAAAAGAAGATCTGTTGAAGTAAACATTTTTTCTTGGAGTTGTCTCTGTGCTAACGTAACGGATAAAAGTGTTGTATATTTACAGCAATTACTTGAAGTGTGAAAGGTGTGCATAACATTCTCATGTTTTCAATGTGCATATCAAGTTAAAAATCAAGTAACTGTTTATCTTGCTTTGGTCTATTCACATTCAAGAGAGAAAGGTCCATTTAGACAAGGCACTTTTAAATATTATTCATCGATAAGTTGTTTTTACTTCGTTTCTCTTCCTAGAACATGACGTTCAATTTCACATCACAACAGTGACAGCTATACGACTCTGTTTTATTAAACTACTATAACCACGTCGTTATATATGAACCAGTACGTAAAGATTCTGACACATATGGGTTTACTGCTACTGAAATATTGGCACAAGCCTAATATCACTTACGATAAAAATTTTAATGCACTTTCCAATCTAATAAGTGACTTTGAATGCGGAAAGTCACGGTTGTCTTGTATAATTAAACATAGAGGAAAGAAAACTGTTCGTGTTCATTAGGTCCGTCGACCGTGTTGTCCCGATGGTGTAATTAACTGCTCGCTTCTATTAGTAGACAAAATAGAGAGGTACAGAGTGTCTAGAGTTTGCTCTTCTTTTGCGAAATGCAACATACAGCTTTCGGCATACTCCATACATGTATGTATGAAATATTTAAAGTATTCTGTCTGTATAATTACCTATACATTTTAACGTGAGGTTGTTTTCTCGTGGATGGTGTAGTTTGTTTCTAATTAAACACAAAGCTACACAATGGGCTATCTGTGCTCTGCCCACCACGGGTCTCGAAACACGGATTCTAGCGTTGTAAGTCCGCAGACATACGGCTGTGCCACTTGGGGGCGGATGATGTAGAATCATGATACTACGTGACTTTCGTGCTCGATTTAGTTTTAGTATAGCTATAAAATAATTTCTTACAGACACGTAGAACGGTTGTAGCAGTTTTTTATGATGCAAACCGTTAAAAACTTCGATTATATGAGCGAAAAAATAAATATGACGTATTTGCATCTGAGTGAGAATCTTGGCTTCTATCTATTAAATCGTTAAATCGGGTTTTCAGTCTAAACTTCGCTCAAAAACAAGCGATTCAGTTGATGGTATTCTTGTCATGTAAATTTTTTATCTCTACTCCAACTTCCTATAGTTTTCATTCCCTCTGTCCATAGACTGTTATCTACCAGTGGAAAGTATGTAGAGGACTTAATGAACACCAATAAGGAGCACGTCTTCCTCTTATACAACACGTACAAGTTGTCTTCTATTACTGGACATGATGATTTAAGTTCTCTGAAACTGGTCATTAAATTACAACGTGTAGTTAGTACTTCTCGCTTAATGACCCAAGACAGCCAAGAGAGACACAACGACCGGTTTCCGATTTGAGTGGCTTAATGACGTCAACACCCTCAGATGGTAAGGTTATGTCTTCACGCTAACATTAGTAACTCCTATGAGACTAACCTTTATGAATTTTTGTTAGTCCACAAAATTATGCCATCTTGGGTAAGTCACTTCAACCAATTAGATGTCTTAGTTCAATCTGTATTGTTATTATGTAAGTTTCTTTAGCTAAGGAGTTAAGAACCAAAGATTTTAGATACGAACATCAACTTAGTTTGTAAGAATCGAAATACAGCTGGTAGAAGATTTCATAGAAAGCGCTATGATTAATAATGATGCAGCAATGACAAAACAAACTTTTCCACGTATGTTTTCAAGTGAGTTAAGTACTTGCATTTCTATTGCGTATTTAAGGCTACCTGACACCGTTCCTAATTCTGAACTAGTGACCAGAGGGCAGGCAGCAAGTAAACAGGACTCTACCACCCACCATCCACGCTAAAGGATTGACTGTTACTCTTATAGAGCACTCACAACTTAATGTGTAGGGAATATTTTGTGGTATTGTACGGATTCAAACCCAGCTAACTAGATTTTAAATACAGAGCTCTACAACATTTTGAATTAAGAAACATTTCATTAGACATTATCGCAAACAAATAAAAAATATCGTACGGTTCTAGAAAACTGAAAATATTACTCTTTTTTTTTTTTTACAGATGTCACAAGAAGTAAATTAAAACTTTATTTACAACAAAAACCTGATGACGAACATATACCAAAGAAGATGAAAATGTGAGTAATATATTACAAAGTAGAAGTAATATACTTCTATTATATTATAGTATAAAACACACTAGAAGTAAAGTTTTAACAAAGTATTTCTCATAAATAATGAACGGGATGTGGAAATTGATGTGTAAGACTTATGAATTACATTACAAAATTCACATATTTTTCAAATTTTGCATATTCTACGATAATCAAATTCATTGCTTATTGTAATATATATAACTGAAGCCAGAATAAGAGACTTCGATAACGTATATTCGATGATTAAACGATAGGTGTTTATTATTACAAAAATATGACTAAACATCATTGAAGTCTTAAACAATGTTATAGGATTTGAAATGAAGCAGAAGTACTATCTTATGAACTACTATAACACTTGTCTGCTATGTCAAATCTTCGCATTTAATACGTTTTTTTTAGTCTAAAAAAGAGGATGTTCTACAGTTTGAAAACTAAATTTTATGATGTTTTATAGATTTAAGAGTTACCATAGAATGACTAAAACTGCCTTATAGAACAGATTATGCATTACAAACTAGTTACGATATCTGTAATCTAGGAGTTCATGGCTCTTTATAGACTTGTATTGGCATTTAAACGTTCTAACAGAAAATACTAATACATCTGCTAAATTTTACATTATGATAAATTAAAGAACGTTTTCTGGCTTCTCCTACTAAGGTTACTATGTGGAAAAACAGCAATCTCTTCAAGGCAAAACGTTTTACTTTTGTAAAATAAACGAATGATAAGGAAGCACTCTTTGTTCCAAGACATTAGTTTAAACAACTCTGTTAATCATTTAACCCTCGAATTACTGTTGTAAAATAAACGAATAATAAGGAAGGACTCTTTGTTCCAAGACATTAGTTTAAACAACTCTGTTAATAATTTAGCCCTCGAATTACTGTTGTAAAATAAACGAATAATAAGGAAGGACTCTTTGTTCCAAGGCATTAGTTTAAACAACTCTGTTAATCATTTAACCCTCGAATTACTGTTGTAAAATAAACGAATAATAAGGAATCAATCTTTGTTCCAAGACATTAGTTTAAACATCTCTGTTAATCATTTAACCCTCGAATTACTGTTGTAAAATAAACGAATAATAAGGAATCAATCTTTGTTCCAAGACATTAGTTTAAACAACTCTGTTAATCATTTAACCCTCGAATTACTGTTGTAAAATAAACGAATGACAAGGAAGGACTCTTTGTTCCAAGACATTAGTTTAAACAACTCTGTTAATCATTTAACCCTCGA
>NW_013665803.1:385030-420278 GCF_000517525.1 Limulus polyphemus | reverse complement strand
TGAAGGTGGTTAGAGCGCTAGACTCGCAATCTGAGGGTCACGCGTTCGAATCCCTGTCACACCAAACATGCTCGCCCTTTCAGCCGTGGGGGCGTTATAATGTGACGGTCAATCCCACTATTCGTTGGTAAAAGAGTAGCCCAAGAGTTGGCGGTGGGTGGTGATGACTAGCTGCCTTCCCTCTAGTCTTACACTGCTAAATTAGGGACGGCTAGCGCAGATAGCCCTCATGTAGCATTGCGCGAAATTCAAAACAAACAAACAATCATTGTTATTATTTATATCTGGCCCTAGTGGCCTAGTGTTTAACGTATCGGACTGGGGCTTCAATGATATTGGGCTTGAGAAGCGGTATTCCCAAACATGCTTTTCACTTTCAACTTTAAGTGCGTTATAAAAGTGATAACCAATACCGCTGTTCGATCAAGATTAGCAGCTTGAAGAGGAAGGTGCTGCCGTCTGGTTTCATTTAACAACACTTGTAAACACTAGTGTTGAGAAAATAATTGATATTAAATCTGACGTCTATTTCTTGAATGGTTGTAGAATTGAAGAAAAAAAAAGTTTTGTGATATTTAAGAAACTGTCGAATTAATCAGAAAATAATCTCTAAATCTTCATTCATTTTGAGTTTTGATGCAAACAGAGAATTACTATATATATATTGTTCAATTTAAAATCAAACAAGATCTCTTCAGAGGAAGGGGAGGGTTATTTCAGATTGTGTTTTTTGAATGAAAACAGCAGTTTAAGGTACAATTATTTACTTTTAATTTAAGGTCTGTATGGTTTGACAGAAGGTTTCACTTGATCAAAGAAATGTTTTGCTTTAAGGCATTTGATTAAATTAGACGTAACAATAGCACCACTGCTTGTCGTAAGAGAATTATAAAAAATCTGAGATTTTCAAGTATTTTAGAGCCTCATTAAGTCAGACGTTGTTTTGTTATTGTTTTTCTATTGAGCAATTAGTCCTGAGAAGTAAGCCTCGACTGTTTGGAATAAAATGAACCCATTTAATGGTTTTATTCCGAGAAGAAAACATGTTCTTCTTGCTTTAACTGAAAAATTTTATACCAACTAGATTTTTATGTATTCTTTCGTTCATGTCTTTGAAGGTAACATCTTTTAAATTCTATTATTTAAGAAAGGTGTCTATATAGGCCTGTAGTAATTTTTAAAAAACATGGTCAAAGGTTAAGGCTATAAAGTTGTAATTTTTGCAATGATTTCAAAACCATCCACGACGCCAAACATCGTTGTTAGCTTTCGAATTGTGTGTTGTTGTTGTTGTTTTTACTTAGAAAAGCTAAATAGCAAAATTCCGGGAAAAACTACTCAGATAAATTGTTCTCATGGAGTTCTGAGTAACCGCTACTGTTCTCTTTCTATCCAAACTTTTGTCTTTCTTTTTTTTTTATTAAGTTGATCCATACGTAATCTTAGCGTGAACTAGTCTAGGTCTCAGTGTAGTAAAAAGTGAAAATTTCCTTTTCCCCTAGCGGAATGATAAAACTTTCTTTTCTTTTAGGGAACTTAGATTTTACTCGACTTTTATGTCTTCTGCCACAAGAATTATACTCCATGAGCTCTGTATAAATGTTTAATGTAATGCTGAGAGTTGCACTTTTCACTGAAGGCATCGTGAGCTTACAGAAGCTCCCTCTACCCCCCAACAAAGGAACAATATCTTATTTAACGTAATAATTTTGTTGTTGTATCTTAAAGAACATATGAGGTGAAAAGATCTTTAATAAGAAAATGGAATACAATCAAACAAATACCTAGATAGATGGAAGATTAGACGCTGCTTGAGTATTCACTATTAGGATGGTTTGACAGATAATTACTCTAGTTAGTCATATATAATTCTTAATATATGTGTGTGTGTGTGTATTTAAATATATGTATATATACATATACTATCAGATTAATGTGTGAGTCAGTTGGACATGAGGGGAATTACACACACACACACACACACACACATGCTGCTTACTGTTTTATTCTACTACCGACTAGCGTCGATTCGCAGCAGAGGTTATCCAGAAGAATCAATACGAGTCACGTGATGAAACTGAGGTACAGAGGGAGAGAAGGGAGAATGTTTACTGGGGAAGAAGAGAGGGACCTTTGATATTATTCTCCAAAATCAGTTCTCCTACTGGTCTTGTTTCCGGCACTTTCATTGGAAATTACTGAAAGGTATCACAATTCAATCAGAAAAGAATTATTATTATTAAACAAGAGTCGGTAGGGGAGGATTCAAACCAACTGTCACAAGCTAGCATGCACGCGCGCGAACGTGTCTGGAAATAGGAGTGGAACAGTTATAGTAGTTCCATCAAATATCGGGAAATAGGAAAATACTTTAAAGTATTTGTCATAGGTCAAGTTCTTCGAGAAAGCATATAAGGTGTTAAGCCTAGCTTGGAAAAACTTCAAATGTAATGGTTAAAAAGATTTGTGACACTTTCTCACGAAACTACTGAAATTGATAAGAGTGCAATAGCAAGCGGGAGACCGACGGAGGAGCTTATGTAGCATGGAGTAACGTAAGTCTCTGAATCATATCTAACATATCACCAAGGTACTTTTTAGTGATAACACAATGGAGTTGAGTTAGTCACTTTTTGCATTATAGTAGTTTGTTGACAGTATTATGAATTTTTGAATGTGAGAGTAAGTGTTATTCTAAGACTTTTCGCCGAAGTAGTTTTATTGATAAGAAATGGAGTTTAGTATTTAGTTGATGGACTAATGAATATTTAAATATGATAAAGTGTTAATCTCAGATTATTATCGGGATTTCAATAAAACTGAGTTTGAAAATTAATGTTAGACTCTCCGTCTCCCTGCTGTTAACTAATTAGAAAATGGAATCTGAAAAGACAGACAGTATTAAAAACCAGTTTACCCAAAGGGCAAATTAAATAACTGGGAAAGGAAAATGAGAGGATATTAAGTAATGATATTATTACCAGAACAATTTTAGTGGTGTGGCAATGAACTTAGAGGGCATGTCTTATAAGTGTGTGCTTTCTACCCATGAAGAATCTTCTTGTTACACTGAGACAGGTCTCTGAAATTAGGATAAAGATAATAATTCTTTGCAGAATGCATACGAACAATAGTCATTAGTGTGCAAGATTATAATGATGTGTGTTGGTTTTTATTATACATTATGATAACGTGCAGATGATGATAAATGTGTTAGTCTTTATTATGCTAATTATTGATAAGTTTGGTAATACTTAGTATGTCAGATGTTGATAATATGTGCTTGTTTTTTGTGCTAGATAATGATAATGTGTATTTGTCTTTCGTATGCCAGATGTTAATAAGTGTGTTAGTCTTTAAAGTGCCAGATGTTGATAAGTATACTATATGTTGACAAGTGTGTTACACATCTTTAGTATGCCAAATGTTGATAAATGCGTTGGTATGTAGTATGTCAGATGTTGATAAGTGTGTTACACATCTTTAGTATATCAGCTGTTAATAAGTGTGTTATTTTTTTATGTCAGGTGTTGATAAATGTGTTAGTCAGATGTGTTCTCTACTCATCCAAGGTTAATAACTATATTAGTCTCTCTGACAAGAGGACCCACATTCAGTCCTTCTCAGGGCGTACCTAAAGAAGGCAGTAGAAAAGCAGCTGAAACATGGGATATAAGCTAATTACTAATTAAAAGTAGTAATAAAAGCACTAAGACTAAAAATGCAGAAGAATGTGTGGTAAAATATCCAAAAAACTGAAAACGTTTCCCCATTTACCTTCATATGTAAATATATTTATATCAACGTTTTTAAAAATACTAAAAAAATAATTAACTGGATTAGATTTGTCTCTGTTGATTTTAAGGCAAATAACTGCTTTCGTTGTTTATTTTCGGCAAATTTTAAACGTTGATACGAGAATTATAATTAAACTTGTATTATCATTTATGTATGAATAGTCAACGTATTATGCTTCTTTCCATATTTTAGCCATCTGTTTGTAGTTTTATTGATTTTCAGAATGGTTTTTAATTTACGCTTCTATTTGCAGGCCTAGCACGAAGTAGTGTCAATTTTTGATAAAAATGTTATCTTTGATTTTGATGTTAGATGGTGTTTTGATTGTTGAGGCTCCGATTATTATTTTAGTTCCATTACTACCTTATGTTTATTTCTTTTATTAATGTTACTATATCGTGCGTTAAACTATGAAGCTAATAATTTTTATCCCTTTGTTGTTTATAGGTTGTATTTTTATAAGTAGCATACATACACTGTATGGTTAAAATTTAAACTATTGGTCGGTGATAAGTATTGCATTTTAAAGATGTTCAAGTGACCAGAGAACTTATTACTTCGAATGAGATCGTATGCAGTTTATTGGTTAAACAATAGATTTTGTTTGACATCAAAATATAAACAAAAATAGTTTACAATTTGTATTTTTTTACTTGTGATTCTTTTGTCTCAAGCATCAAACACCCACCGTTTATTTGTATTTAACAAATAGGAAATAAAGAGTATTAGCGCCCTCTCAGTCCGGTCGTATCTCACATATATTCATTATGTCACAGTATAAACAGTGTGCTCATAATAGGTATACAAAGCATACTAGGAATCCTAATCATTATATATTAATTTGATGTATTTTATACAAAAACGTTGCACATTAGTTTCATTATCTTATACACAATATAGTACAGTAGTTTGGCGTAATTTTTACACAATACTATACATTAGTTTCTTGTATTTTATCAGGCAGGCAGTAGCACTGCCTATGTAGGGATGGTTCGGATTGTTTATCGAAATAGTATTTTAAATATCTCTTCAACAGGTCATCAGAATTTCACAATACTATATAGTGTTTTTTTATAACAACATCTATGTAATGAATGAGTTACAAGTTCTGGGAATTTCTGTAAATGTCATAGGAAAAAGTTTGAATTTCTTGTTCTCCTTTCTTTTGCTTCTTTTTTATATACATTATAACTCAAAAACCAAAACAATGCTGTCAACCTGTTTCACTGAGGTGACATAGTTTGAAACGGAGTATCCGCTTTTATAAGTATTATTAAGAACTAGTGGTAATTTTAAAAAATCATAATTCTAGTGTAAACAATGTTATCATTACCCCTTACAGGCAGCTTTCGTACAGAAATTTGGTGTTCCTAAAGCTTAAGTACGGGTTGAAACAGGAATTACCAGCCGATAATAGATAAACAATAAATATTACAGTTGGAACATCATTGTGCTTAGATATAACTTTCCTGTGTCTATTTAAACAATGCATTAAAACAAACAGGCAAAGAAAAACTTTTCAAAAAACGAAATAAGTGTAGGGATGGCTAACATCAATTCTTCAAAAACAATGCAAACAAGAGAGTAGGGATGGCATTCACATCATCTCTACATAATAGCACAGTCATGAATTAACATATATAGAAATATTTATAACTATTCAATCACAACTGACTTTAATTCAGCCTATTTTTATCTGTTAACATTCTACTATACTGTGCGCTGTGCTATTATGTTTGGCTGATGCAAATGCCATCCCTACTATCTTGTTTGCACTGTTTTTTGAAGGATTGATATTAGCCATCCCTACATTTACTTCCTTTCTGAAAAGTGTTTTTTTACTTGTACACAATATAGTACAGTTACAGTAGTTTGGCGTATTTCGTACACAATACTGTACATTAGTTTTGTATTTTATATACTCATATTGCGTTGGATAATTTTCAGTCACCATCTTCGTATTACATGGAAAATATAATACAGATAATATATATAAATGTACGATTACAGTTTTATTTTTTTTTCTGTGATGACTGCGGCTGACATCTGTCCTTAATTGGGTTATGGACGGATAACTGGCTTAACTTCTTTTTTCTTTTCGAATGTAGATTGTGAAGGAAAATTGAACAATTGTATAAATGATATACTAGAGCACCAGGCCTAACTTATGGCCGAGATGTAAGTGAAGAGGAATAATAAAATGTAATTACCGAATAAACAAACCCGGTCCAAGAGTTGAAAAATATTGATTCCAAAATGCATAAAATTTGTTTCGTGACAGTTTGTGAAAGAAAACGGCCAATTCTAAAAAGTCTGTATCTGCATTTCTTGAAGGCAAACGGGTAATTACAGTAAAATACTTATGTACACATGAAATAAATTATTTTTGCACAACATAAATAGAAATAAAAATTCTAAAAAACCCGTGCTTACACCAGAAAGAAAAAGTCATTTAATACCAAAGAAAATGTTTCTGTGCAACGTGAAAAAATAAACTAATTCTTAAGAATTGTATGTACAACATTGATTAAATGATTAATTCTAAAGAATGTGTTCCTGTACACGAAGAAAAAACTCCGGTTATTTCAAAAGAATTCATTGCTGTATAACATGAATGAAAACGGTTAATTCTAAGGAAACAGTTTCTGTACACATATACATACATATAATTTATAGATAACAAAGGATCTGTTGGTCCATTTAGATCATCCTATACACTATAATAAGCCCTAAAATAAAACAAACATTCAAAGCCAGTCGTTATCATTTAAATATTTGTCAAGCCTTCCTTTAAACTCCTTACATTAACTGCATCTACCACATATGCAGACAACCCATTCCAAAGAAGGCCAACCACACTGCTAGCAAAATAAAGCTGTCTTATTGAAGATCAATCTTACCCTACCAAAATTCATGTTTGTGTTCCCTAGGCTTACAGTTCTTACCATTAAGTACTAAAAAAAAAAAGTGATGCATCAACACCATCAATTCCCTTATCAATCTTAAACACCTCAATCAGATTCTCTTAACTCTTCTTTTTCTTCAAGAGAAAACAATATCAGAGTCTTAGCCTATCCTCGTATGACAATCTTTCCATCCTAGTAGCCCCTCTTTGAACCCTTTCCAACAATTCAATGTCATTTCTAAGGTAAGGAGACCAAGACTAAACACAATACTCCAAATGCAGCCTAAACAATGACCTATACTTTACTCTTTAGATTTGTGTTCAATATTTCTGTAACTACAATTTAAAATTCTGTTTGCTTTGCCACTAGCAACAACACATTACTTGGATTGCTTAAAAGACTGATCAATAGAACACCAAGACCCTTTTCTTCCATAACGTTATTAAGATTAGTTCTATTAAAATTGTAAAATTATACTTTAATTCACATTGTTGTGTCCCATCTTCCATTTATTCACTTACTCATCTAATAATTCACATCATTTTGTAAGCAGCAGCAGCATCCTCGTAGTCAGCAACGCCCAAAACTTTGATATTATCAGTAAATTTAAATATTTTAATAAGCCTTTTATGTGTCACCTTGTAGAACCTGGAAATCGAGATACACCAAATCTACACACGTACTCTCATCTACATGAGCAGTAACCTCTTCAAAGAATGTTAAAATATTAGAGTGGTAAGACATTCCCATACTCAAACCATACTGACTATCCAACTAAATTTTAAACTTTGTTAAATTACTTTGTAATGCATCTTTTATCAGGCTTTCGAAAACTTTTCCCACTACTGATATAAAACTAATAGGTCTATAATTACTGGATCAGTTTATCACATCCTTTGAAAAGAGGAGCAACATTAATCAACTTCAAATCTTTTGGCACTTGCCCACTATTGAAGGACTTAGAAAAATAGAAGCATGTAGTTTACATATTTAATAATTAACCTCTTTCAAAACCCTTGGGTAAATATTATCTGACCAAATTGCTTTATCATTGTTTAACTTCTCAATTTTTTTATTAAAAAGCTCAAAATTAATGTGGTCATCTTGTTTGGTTTTGTTTACATCTGGCAACTGTTCAGAATGAGAAATATTGCTTAAATATTCATTTGTAAAAATTAAAGTAAAAATAGAGTGTAATAACCTAGTCATCCTATTATCATCAGACATTAGCTTCCTATATCATTCCTCAAAGGCCCTACTCCCATCCTAACATTTTGCTTGCACTTAATGTGTCTGAAGAAGTCCTTAGTACTAAGTTTAATATTTTCAGCCAACCTGTTTTCATACAGCTTATTATTATTTCATACTTTCTAGTTTGAGCAACTTTCTTGATCTTCTATAATATTTCAATTTCTCAACATTATAGTTAACTTGAACTTCTTGAATTTATAATGCTTGTCTTTAATTCTATAATTTATATCCTTTGTGAGCCAATACTTTTTCTTGTAGCCATTTTTTCTATAATGAACATACTTATCTTAAATATTTAAGAATTTATTTAAAACTTTTTTCCAGATTTGATCAGTAACTTCAATTAGTTCAGCAGATACTTCATGTTTTATCTCTTCAAATTTTGCTTTTTCGAAATTAGGAAACAAAATATCACTATATCTTCTCTCCAAATGCCCCAAAACATCAAACCTAATAATAATAAATTGATAACTTGCACCCAGATTCCTTCCAGTCAACCATTTCTATGTTAGAAGTTAACAATATATTCTAAATATGATTGTTCCTAGTAGGTTCCCTAACCAACGGTGAATAAATCCACCCTGAACAGTTTTTAAAACCGTCTCCTTCATAAATTTTACTCTAATTCTTTTTTCAATCTATGTGCTTGAAATTAAAATCATCCATAATTATAACCTCATTAATAGTTGAATTATGTATCTCACTGTAGAGTTTCTAATTAGTTGCATCAGTTTCTTCTGGTAGTCTGTAACAAGTTCCATCTAAAAGCCTTCTCTCCTTATAACCACTAACAGAAACCCAAATAGATTCAACCTCTTTGTTATTAACTTTGATATGCTCAATCTGAACAGGCTCTGATTCACATTTTACATATAAAGCCACTCCTCCCCCATTTATAGTATTATATCCCTGTTAAACAACCCACAACACTGTATTTCAAATAAATTCATGTCATAAAATTTGTCTACATTTAGCCAAGTTTCAATTATCCCCATTATATCAATATCCTTTTTTCAAGCTAGTGTTTCAAAGTCATCCTTTTATTTCTTATACTTCGAGCATTACAATAATAATAGTTTAGCCTACCATAAAAACTACTTTTGTACTTTGTTACTACATTATACTTTTCTCTACATTTTTGTTTCATTATCCTGGCCCTTCCCACGTTTAATCCTGGTACAAAGCTGCTCTTACCGTTGAGTTAATAAAATAAATTGATTAATTTTAAATAATTCGCTTCTGCAAACGAAGAACGAAACCAACCAACTCTAAATAATCGGCTGCTGTACTCGAAGAATTCTAAAGAAATATTTTCTGTACAGCATGAAAAGAGCGATTACTACTAAAAACTCGCTTTCTTTGTAACATGAAAGAAAATATTAATTGTAAAAAATTTTGTTGTACAGCATGAACAAAGATTCATTATAAAGAAAATGTTACTGTTTTTATATGAAATAAAATTGTTTATTATAGTACACTAACTCTGTGTTTGTATCACAAGTAAGGAAATGATTAGTTCTAAAACCAGACGTTGTCTTTGATCATTTCACATGTGATTTCTTAAAAATCTTCAATAAATCCTTGAGTTAGACAGCTTTGTAAAATTACACGGTGTCACAACATTGAGGTAGCTTAAACAAGAAAGAATTCTTACCCAACAACAAGGCCTGGTAGCTATGGCTTTCGACTCACAGTTATACTCATGGTTTTCATTCTAAAAAGTTTTGGATACACACGCGTGTGTATACTTGTATGTGTAAAGGATTTATGCGTCATATTATTCTATTGGATTTCTTATTTGTTAAAAAAAATGCACACAAGAAACAAAGAAACTGAGCTTTACGTCATTAAATTCTTGGTTGTCCGATTATTCAGATTCCACTTCAAATTTTGCATTGATTAATCTAATTTTTATTGTTATTATTATTTTGTGATCCAGGACTTGGTACTATGGAGCATGTGCAACAAACACTGTGCTGCATTGCTTCTGCTTCTGAAGTCCGAAAGTTGTTTAGTCCGGGCTTCTGTTTACTTTCGTTGCTGCAAAGCAAATAGGAGTTTCTGTTGTCAAGTCGATTAGTGAAGTAAAATAAAGATAATATTAAAAACAATAAAAAGAAATCAGTTTAGTGAAAAAAAAAATTATATGACGTTGTAATATTTGGAAAAAGAAAACGTATCCATCGGGCTAAGCTGGAGAGGATTAAACTACACAATTTAAAACATATACAAAGGATATTAAGATTATAGCACAACATTTTCAAACGTATTAACATTAAACAAGGGATATAACATCTTCGAACGTAATTAAACGAAACAAGGTCATGAATTATATAGTTTCGTCAGTTTTCTTGCATCTAAATCTCTGGTTTATCGTGTTTGGTAGCCTGTACGATCGACAAAGTTTAGTTGCTAATTAGTTATTATGTTTTTATATTACCACTAGATACTAATTATTAATTATTTAATTACATTTGGATGATAATCTATTGTCATTTTCAATGGAGCTCCTGATAAGGACTGTATGTGGTGGCGAGAGTTGGGACTTGATCCTGGGTTTTCCTTGTCAAAAAGCAGGTGCAAATACATTCTTCAGGCTTTTGCCTTTTTGGAACATCATTCCACTATATTATTTGGATGGCTTTAAGAAAAATATCCAAGTTTGCTAGCTTCTGGTAAGTTGGAGGAATGATTTATCAGTTAGGTGGATGTAGGAGATCTTTTATCTATCTTCTTGAGTGGATTTGTTTTGTGGTAATCCATATTATTATACGACCTTCTTCTCCGTCATGATAGGCTGTTGTAAAAAAAGATTGGTATTACAGAATCTTGTACGTCTATTATGCTTCTGAACTCTTACTTTGGTGGTTTTTGTTTCTCTAATGTTTTGGAGTTCACATTAACAATGGATGTTGTAAATAATGATTTTGCTTTCCATTGGATCTTTAGGTGATTTGGTATATACTTACTGCGATCGTATTATGTTATGGCTTCTGAATGCTGTTTTAAACTTATTCTTTGAAGGTTTTTCAGAGAAAACTTTGACATAGGAAAGTATGGCTGCGTGATATATGGGTAAGAATGAGAGTTTCTTCTGTGATATATGGGTAAGGTATGTTAGTGAGCATCACCTATAGAAAGGAGAGTTTCTTCTGTGATATATGGGTAAGGTGTGTTAGTAATCTATATGACCTTATGTAATAAAACTAGCATATTTTATGTGACTTTATGTAACAAAACTAGCTTATTCTATATGACTCTGTGTAACAAAACTAGCTTATTTGATACCACTTTATGTAACAAAACTAGTGTATTTTATATGACTCTATGTAACAAAACTAGCTTATTCTATATGACTCTATGAAACAAAACTAGCGTATTCTATATGACCTTATGTAACAAAACTATCTTACTTTATGTGACCTTATGTAACAAAACTAACTTATTCTATACGACCTTATGTAAAAAACCAGATTATTTCATGTAACCTCATGTAACAAACCTAACTTATTCTATATAACCTTATGTAAAAAACTAACGTATTCTATAGGAGCTTATGTAACAAAACTAGCGTATTATGTATGACCACAAAAATTTTCTTGTTCCGTTAATAAACACTTTATTCATTTAATTTTTATAGATTAATCCTCGAAATGGTAAAATTTGTAACACGTGGAGTTGTTTTCGTAATGACTTCAAGAGATGGGCTGTAACTTGATACTTTTCAAGACAACAGAAAGTTTTATTAAATTACAGAAGCTTTTGTGTGGTTTATTACAAGTCATGTAAAACACCTAATCTATTATTCCCAGAAATTTTCAAAGGCTGCGTTAGTAGCAGAAAAGAATGCAACAGCATCACAGTCTGTTAAAATTCTTACCTTTTGTCTAATTTTCAGTGTTTTTGTAGATTCGTTTCTCCTTCGTGGTTTCTTTGGATAAAAATGAACGAAAGAGAAACAGAGGAATATCAACAATCTAATGTATCTCCCAAGCCTACTTGCAAGACTCCTGCTGGGAAAACTCAGCAAAACCCTTTTTGTAAGAGAATACTCTTGAGGACGTGGCTGGTGACTGCGATCTTTTTATTCGCCGCAGGAATCGTCTTACTCATTTTTGGGGCCATTTACTGGAAGAATAGTGTAGGAATTTTCCTAGGAGGCGCTCTATGCCTGGTCTTAGCTGTGCCTGTTACAGCATTTTACTTTTGGTACACTCGTTGCTACAGTGATAATCAGAAAACTCCACAACATCTGGAAAGCAAGCAACCATCAATGGAGAAGGATGTATCGACGGTTGGGACTCCTGATCTCTACAAACAGAGCTCCACAGCACCGAAGACTGAATCTCCCTCGATACCTCATGTTGTTATGACTCCTGTTATGTCACTTCAAAAAGCTGATGAAAATGGACGAATTTCTAGAGACACTAGCACATCACGTGACCCAGAGAGCAACAAAAGTAGTCTTACATCAACTCCTGACATTTTAGGTAGAAGGTAAGAATATGTTGTTAGTTTCTATTTTAAGTAGAAAGGAAGACTATGATGTAAGTTTGTATTTTAAGTAGGAAGGGAAAATATGCTGTTAGTTTCTATTTTAAGTAGAAAGGAAGAATATGCTGTTAGTTTCTATTTTAGGTAAAAAGGAAGAATATACTATTAGTTTCTGTTTTTGGTAGAAGATAAAAATGTACTATTTATTTCTAATTTAGGTAGAAGGGAAGAATATGCTGTTAGTTTCTATTTTAAGTAGGAAGGGAAAATATGCTGTTAGTTTCTATTTTATGGTAGTAGGAAAGAATATGCTGTTAGTTTCTATTTGCAATCACGCTACAATCTAGAAGTGTACACAGCCTTTTATTCAGAACATTATCTATCTCAGTATTTTTCTGTCACGGGTCAGATGCAGCCTTACTGCTTTTCCTTGTCCCCACAGATATAAAAGCGGCTGTTTATTCCATTTTCCAAGTAGTGAAAATAAAAGCACATTACTTTGTTGAAATAGTTATTCCAGGCTATTAGTGATAAATAGGGGTGTGTAACCAGTAGAAATCAAGAAAGAAAGTTATAGCAAAGAGAGATGTAGAATTTTAAGATTTATTGGATCCATAACTAGTAAGACATGAGCATAAAGAAAACTGATTAGTTTTGTCCGTTTACGATTCACTCACGTTTCAGAGTCAGTATTTGCACATTGAACTGTGTGGTCTTCATATAAAGTAATCTCTATCTATATGTTTGGGCTGGACGTGCTCTAGCGTTTAGTAAACACGATCAGCCCTTTTACTGTGGGCGCGTTATAAGAGTAACAACCAGTCCCGTTATTTGGGCCAAGGAGACGGACAAAGCCCTTGTGGGGCAGCAGATGCTGCTAGCCATACTCTCATTGGGCATTTGTTGAAAGTTAAAGATGGCTATACCTGAATCCTAAAGCTCTATTATTTGACCGTTTGACTGACATGCGCGTGAGGTGCTGTTCACGTTGAAAATTCCATTCCTTCTCTTTCTCTAATGAGTTTTTTTTGGTCGGGTAGACAAGCTAGGGAGAGCAAGATATCATTAAAAAAAAAACGTCCCCTCCCCCGTGGGTGAGCGGTAAACTTATGGATTTATAACCAAAAATCCGGGGTTCGATTTCCCGTGATGAACCTACTTCAGATAGCTTGTTGTATAGCTTTGCATTAAGAAAACAGCAACAACAACAAATATAAAGAAATTTCTGTATAACAGGTAGTGTTTGTGTGTTTCCTTAGTAAGGCGTTCTATGTTCTTTATTTATTGTTTGGGTTTCTGGGATATTAGAATTTCGCGCAAAGCTACACGAGGGCTATCTTCGCTAGCCGTCCCTAATTTAGCACTGTAAGACTAGAGGTAAGGCAGCTAGTCATCACCACACACCGCCAACTCTTGGGCTTATATTTTACCAACGAATAGTGGGATTAATCGACACATAATCAAGCCCCCACGGCTGAAAGTGCGAGCATGTTTGATGGAACGAGGATTCGAACCTGCGATTCTCAGATTGCGAGTCGAGCGCCGTAACCACTTGGCCATGTCGGGCCCTATTTAGTGTTACTTCCACTACTTAGTATATTTAATGTCATTATTTTTTACTTTGACTTATTATTATACTTTTATTATAAAGGCTGTTTTGCATTATTAGCTTAAATTGTATACTTAGCATTATCCTAAGTCTCCTAAGCTAGTCAAACATTGTGAAATATTGGGATTTCGGCCGAAAGTATCGCTAACAGCGAAGGTACCCAACTAATGAAACAATGCGCTCTAGCCTTTATAAGTATATAGACGTAAGAAAATTATACTTAATTAGGTACACTGATGATTAGTTGATTTTTAGTTTCGCTCTAAGTACGTAGCTTACTCTGATTGGGAGTTATTATTATTTGTCTAGAAGCTTGCGTTATTATCCAGTTGACTAACTCTAAACAAACTGTTACCAGCTGTAATTTTTAAGAACAAAAATAATGCATATTGATCTTTTAACATTATTCGTTATACAATATTCGCTTTACTCACGAGTTTTTATAACGAGACATATCATTCTCACCATAGCCTGATGTGCAATCGACTTTGAACCGTCTGATTTTAAGAAGTATTTGGTTATTAATTATTTAAAAAAAAAGCATTATAACACAGTTTTATGTCTATATATAATCTTTATTCTGTATTCTTGAATGTGTATCATCTACGTTCATGAGCTGTTTATTTCAAAGATGTACATATTTTTTTGTTGGGCTTACTTAACGATTTTAGTAACTATTACAAAACTGAAAATATTTTCGTAAAGTGCAGACATTACTATTATTTGCTGGATTAATTCAAACCCCGATAATCATAAGATGAAATTTTGAGATATTAAATAAAAACATCACCTAAATTGTTGAAATAAAATACACGCAATTTAGTGTATTTTATTTTACAGGACCGTTAACGCCTTATTAAGTATTCAGCTTACTTGTTTTAATTGTAGAGAAAAAAAACGCAAGTTGCCTTTATTTATTTCAAACGTGACATTTGTGTATCCAAATAGCAGCTGACAAAAAAATTCATAAGAGGATGACAAAATTATGTGCAATTAAAATGATTAGAACTACTTTAATTGAGCACCAAATGCACACATTAAACCAGTTGAGTATAACGACGAACTCGAATCTCCCTGACTGCTTTGATTTTAACTACAACGCGTGATGGCAGTACTTAAATTTTGGTGAGAGTCCATAAAACGTTGCTTGAAACCAATTACAACCCTAATCTCGGACGTATCTATAATCTTAAATACCAAATACATTTCACTAACAATGGTTTAATTTTAGTACTGAACAATAATCACGCTAACAAGTAGTGTACAACTTTGTCATGTTTGTAACTTTGTTTAACTAACAAAGTACAGAGATTAAATATGTTTATATTTTTTGGAAGGATAACGTCACTATTTACTTTATGGAGAAGGGTTTGATTTAGTTTGTTTGTTGCTAAGCGCAAAGCTACACAATAGATTATCAGCGCTATGTCCCCCCATAGGTATCGAAACCCGATTTTTAGCATTATAGGCTTTCAAACTTACCTGGGGAGGGGTAATATCCTGTTTGTTATTTAGCGGGGAATAATTCACCGTTTATTTGTTATTAGGGATAACTTGCTGTGATAATATTTTAATTGAGATTGGAGCTTGTGGGTTACTAGTTCTTGTACGAGCCTAGGAACCGAGTATAAGCTTACCTGCTTCTAGTAGAATCTTTGCTCTACTACTCTGTTTAATAGAATATAAATGAAGAGTTAGGGTTTATATTTAACAGTATATTCTGTTGTTAGTAATACCAGGTGGTAAGCTGCAGGTGCTATATTATTGTCCAAAATTACCTTAATTCAAATTAAACAATTATTACTAATAAATACGATAATGTTTTGGTCCAAAAGCTCAACAGTAAAAATTCAGTATGTTTGTTTTCCGTAATTTATATATATATACATACATATACATATACATATGTATATTTGACTTGATAAGATACCGAAAACAAGTGAATTATACTTGGCATTCTTTGCTATTGGGTTTTCTCAATCAAAAATATTACAGACTATTTAACGGAAAAGTACAAGAAACCGGCCACCTCAGTATTTCTTGCTTCATTATCTGTTTGGTTGTCTGTTATATCTGTACAAAAGTCTGAAAAGGAGTCAAAGTAGAATCACACATCCAATATCATGCATTTAGTTTTAAGTTTGGTGTCACATTAAACCAGACGGTCACGGGAGTATACTATAGTCTTTGAATCGGTCGAGAGATCTACCAACGGTACCGTAGGCGTTTAGATTCCCGTAGGTGGCGCTATCGTACAGTTTTAAGTTTGGTGTCACATTAAACCAGACGGCCACGGGAGTATACGATAGAATCTTTGAATCGGTCGAGAGATCTACCAACGGTACCGTAGGCGTTTACATTCCCGTAGGTGGCGCTATCGTACAGTTTTAAGTTTGGTGTCACATTAAACCAGACGGCCACTGGAGTATACGATAGAGTCTTTGAATCGGTCGAGAGATCTACCAACGGTACCGTAGGCGTTTACATTCCCGTAGGTGGCGCTATCGTACAGTTTTAAGTTTGGTGTCACATTGAACATTTAACTTCATGACATTATCTGCATACATGTAATTTTGCCTTTATTGCACACTGAAATAGGAACATCATGCAGTATTCAATCAACCTTTGAATAATCTTTTCTTTTCAATATATCGCATTGCATCCATATCTACAAATCTCTATTATTTTCTCAATTTAACGTTTGACTAATTGTTTGTTTCTTTGAAGATAAGCACAGAACTACACAATGGGTTATGTGTGCTCTGCCCACCTCGGGTATCGAAACCCGGTTCCTAGCGTTGTAAGTCCGCAGACATACCACTGTGCCACTAGGGAGGCTTGGCTAATTGAGTAAGAATTGTAATACTTATTCTTGAAGGAAAATATCTTAAAATCTGTATCATCTTTTAACACCCCTGGTGAGTTTGATACGTTCACTATTTATAATGAGTGAACACTATAACTACACCAATAACTGTGACGTTGTTTACTCGTTCTGAAAGACGATAATAAGCACCATAACCTAAAACTATACAATCACGCAATCGATTGAATAGCTCTCTTCATACTGAACAAAGTAAGTACCTGATCAAAGTTCCACAGACCAATAAATTCACGTTTTAGAAACACCCGATGTTTTAGTCCAGTTCAATAAGTAATACCCGTGCAATACCTTAGCTGATTTGAATATGTAACACTCAAACCGTACACCAGTTAATTTGAATACGTAACACCTAAACTGTACGTCAGATCATTTGAATATGCGCCTTCAAAGTTTAAGGTATTCTCAAGCTATTCAACAGGTTTTAAAATGTCAGCCATAAATAGTTTATTTTATTTAAAAAGTATTAGTTCTTTATTAACTAAGACAACAATACATATATACCTTTATCAACCTATCAGCGTGAGATTCCAGGCTAGTAGATAAAAAGTACAAGTAAATCTCATAAGACTCTGTCAGACTTACATATAAATCACATACAGAATAGTGCCGTTTATATATTGGGGTGTTACAGACGAGTGAGTTCTTTTAGATCAGGCTTCCCTGAAACGATCCTGTCTCATGTGGCTCAGCGATCGATTGTGTATTTCAAAGCGCACGAGACACGTGGGACTGATGGTCGCATCTGCGCTATCTTTACCGTGCGTCGTCCTGAATAAGCTAGAAATCCTCATTACCGTGTGACATAAACACTATCCTACAAGAGAAATATCACTGC
Organism: Limulus polyphemus; assembly: GCF_000517525.1. Taxonomy (NCBI): domain Eukaryota; kingdom Metazoa; phylum Arthropoda; class Merostomata; order Xiphosura; family Limulidae; genus Limulus; species Limulus polyphemus. The sequence continues at coordinate 402,501 of NW_013665803.1, read as the reverse complement.
ATTAATTTAGCTTAGCCAGCATTTTAGAGTTTGCTTGATATTCCCAGAGTATAAACAATTTTTATTTTATTATCATATTAGGAGGAATATTAAAAATCTGTCATGCCAGTTTCTGTTGTAAAATCTTAAGGAGCAATGGGTTTATCACCTAGGAAACAACGAAAAGTATGGCTTGATAGAGGAAACAATGTAAAATAGTTAATTGTTACACGATCATTTCATAATTATTTCTTCAAAGAAGATTACAAATAGCAGTCATAACAAGATAAAAAGTGATAATCATTTTTACACACTTTAAAAAGCAAAGAACACTAAAAATCTTGATCACGTTAACCTGTAGCCACGACTTGGCCATATTAGCCTGGAGTTTCATCGCAATCTTGAACTGTGCAGAAAATTAAGATTTTTTCACTTTCTTTATTTCTTCATTTTGTTTTATTTTGACTCAAGAGTGTCAAGTTTATTGAAGGTCATCTTAACTTGAAAAAGAAAACTAAATAATCAATTTAGATTATTCTTATTTATTAGTTTCTTTTCAGGGATACCTCTTCCCAATAGTTATAGTTCCCCAGTGTGTCTATGGGAATCTCGTAGATTTATAATACTGAAATTTGGGGTTCGATAGTCGCTGTCGGCGTAGCTTTTCGCTTAAAAAGAAATATTTTAATTGTTGTTGAATGACTTAAAAATTGAATAACTCTAGTAAGTTCTATCATTTGTCAATTGTTATGTTACATTTAGCAAATTTAATTTAGTCCAAAATTTCATCCAAAATTTAGTAAGGTAGTTTTAAAACAGCTTTTACGGAGTATTCCACTAAAACTCAAGAAACCTTAAAAAAAATGAGTGACCATTTAGCATCAAAATAAGTTTAAACAACTGTCATATACGGCTAACACAGTTTTCTGTGTGTATTTGTTTTATTTTATATATTTGAAATAAGTTTGAGTTTTATTTTTGGCATTACTGTTACTGATAATTATATAATTTATTAAATGAAGATGACTTATTTAGGTCATGTTTTGTGTGTGTAGCATTGAGAAAGGATTTCACAATATGATCGATAAGTTAATTATTTTAAAATAGAAGATTAAAACATTTCAGGATTAAAAATCTAGATGTGTTCATGGATTTTCCAGAAAAATAAATCTTTAGTCTCGATCCTTGCACGTGTCCTGGGAAAAGCGCGAGTAATGCACCAATAAACAGAACAGTTTGTTGTGCACATGCAGCTCAGTTATGACGCACAGGTTTGAATGTGATGTCATTGTCTGATACCTATAATCTCCTTCATAAAAAATTCGTTCCCTAAAACATTGGCAGAAGTCATACAACAGCTGGAATATTATATCTATATCAGTGGTTCTCAAGGTTTTTAAGCTAACATACCATTTTTTAAAAGTAAAAACCCAGGCCTAGTTTTAAAAAAACAACGACAAACCTAGTAGCAAAAATTAATACTTTTAACATTTAACCAGTAATGGGAAGGATGTGATTGTTTCTTTCTGATACAGCTGAAGAATATTTGGTGCGATTTTTGTAAGTTTGAAGGTCTAATAAAATGCTGGCGAGACTATACAGGTGGAGGGCCAGTCTAGAAGTAAGGAGAGTACTGTGTGTATATATATATATATATATATGCATGAAACTCAAATTGGGATTATTACAAATTTTGTAGCTTTTACGGTAATCTGTTCGTGTACCATCGACATTAGCTTCAAGTACCACGACTGGTAAGCGTACAACAGTTAGAGAATCACTGATCTTGATAACTCATCAATCTAACAATTAACAACATATAAAAACTTAGAGTGGCATTATCTACATAATTAAAATTTTTTATTCCGGTTCAACGGATATATGATTACACACACACACATATATAACCTGTAGTTCAAGGTGGTTTCAGTTCAAGGTGAATGTGTATAAGGAAACTGGAATATTTTCTCTTCTATCAAACTTTTATTTATTTTAAATAAATAGGAGTTTGATAAATAAAGAATAGTTGATGATATGTGAGTTGTTATTTTAATATAACATCGATAATAGATGTACTGGTACGGTTACTGAAAGTTTCCATTAGTATGGATACCGTAATCGACGTGAAAATGAGCAATCACTGTTAAGAATGTTGTGTCATATATTTTGTTAAGGCATTAACTCATCTACATTCACATTCAATATGGTTTTTGCTTCGCTTTTACATTTTTCTAATCAAATTCAAATTATATTTTACAACAGTAATAAATGCAATATCTATCTATCTATATATATACAATGATTGTGCTGCCATGATAAGAAAATGATTTAGAAGTGTGCTTAAAAGTAATTTGTTTGCTGTTAAGCACAAAATTACACGATGAGCTATTTGTGCTATATCCATTACAGGTATTAAAACCTTGTTTTTTATCGTTTATGTCTTCAGACGTACAATTGAGCCACTGCAGGTAGGATTGGGGATTAAAAACGTACAATGTGTGATTTGCTAATTTAGTTTTTGTTTGTAAAACACCTACATTCAAAACCTTGTGCTCTTACATTCAGTTGGTTGTTATATACATTTCGACATCACCAAATCTTCACGCAATTAAAATATTTTTTACACTGATACCTGCTTTTAAAATGTAGGAAAATTAGAATGAAGATGATTAATCCAAAGACGAAAGTGCCTGAAGTAAGTTTTTACGAGCTGGTTTTGTACAGTGGATAGCAATAATGTAATTTGTTTGTTGTTAAGCACAAAGCTACAGGGGGGCTATACCCAACACGAATATCGAAACTCGGTTTGGCAGTGTGAGCCCTCAGACTTGCCGCAGAGCCACTGGGGAGCAATATTATAATTAAGTCCGCTGTAAGGACTAAATATTATCTTTAGATAACTCTTGAAAATGTTGTTATTTTTCCTTCGGATACTTCTATTTTTGTATTATGTTTGAGATCATAAAATAATCGTTTAACCCCATTAATAACACGTTAACCACATTTATTTTAATTTTCTAACATAGATGTAATATTTGTATGTGTTTAAATAATTGTTTTGTCTTTGCATCGTTTTTTAAAAAAGAAATCTAAACTAAAAGAACAATGCAATTAATCATGTTAATGAAACTTTAGAATTATTGAAATGTATTAATATTTTAGAATAATAGCAAGAACTGGGTTTTTGAAAATATTGATTTTTTTTTTCCAGGTTTCTCTTGAACAAAAACAATCTTGCACCTCTAGCAAGTGCCGAAACTCTTACCCCATCGCTGAGGTCATCCTTCGCAAGCATTAGTAACGCCATCTAGGGTAGAAGAACTACTCCTTGGCAATTTCCACTCCTCACTCGACTCAATGTAGAACAGCACATGTCTAAACGTTTAAATAGTATTGTCAGCGGAAATATTCATAATTCGACAGACCACCTGGCGGATATTTTATGAAATTATCGAAGTTAAAACAGTTCAAGAATTGCCAAATCTTCATTCAGAAAGCAACAACAAAATTGTTCAACACTTATCGAGAAGTAACTTATCGAATCTGAAAACATCTATTTTGTTATCTATTAAAATTGTGTCTAAAATATTTCAATTGTTTTTTTTTTCGAAATATTGCTGTTTGAATATCCAAAAATATATTCTGTAAACGATCATCTTTAGAATTTTTATTTCTTACTGAGCAAACTGAACAAAAATGCTTCCACAAGTTCATAAAACAAATGTTTGTATAAGCTAGCTTGTCTGCTGTAAAGAAAACATTGAGAAAGGCGTGTCATTACTTGTTAGACCAACATTTAACTGCTCCAAATCCATTGAACTTTGACTGTTAAGTCGTTTTCTATTGATAAGTTGTGAAATCACAACATAAAGCGCATACATAAATGTGGATCAATTTCTTGAGTAAGATGGATTATCATATTTGTATTATTGATTCAGAACTCACACACGACCGATCAAATGGAAATCCTGGACCTAGACTATAAGCATCATCTGCTTAGATATATATTTGACAAGCTTTCACGTGTTACTTGTCTGTTTATTTGGTAGCGTAAAGGTCATTTTCACAAGATATTTAAAAGAGAAAAGATAGTGTGAATTATATGAGTTATTTGGATTTATCACTCGAATATGAGTGATTAGTAATATTCTACTACCTTATAAATAGTGATTTTGTTTGGAGTTAATTAGAATTGTTATGTATGCTTATTATTTTGCCTTGTATGAATCTGATAGGATCAAGTTAACTTTTGGAGAAGTTAGCTGACTTCTTTAATTTTTTACCGTCACAATAATTGTTGCTGTTAAACACAAGCCTGCAAGATGGGCTTTCTGTACTGTGCCCACAGCAGGAAATAAACTCCAAACAATTAGCGTCATAAGTTTTGAAGCTTGCAGCTGAACTAGCGAAACATTTTCTTATTAGGACTCGCGTAAGGAATTCAAGATTACACAAATGGATACTACTTCAAAGTTATAACTGTGATTCACCTATAAAATAATGCAAACTTTTCGGGGGTTCCGTTTAACATTATTAAACAATTTCTGACTAATCTGGTAAACATTGTATCAAAAGGCCTGTTATATTTTGAACTATGAACAAGTATTTTCAGTAACACAAACTGTCTAAAGTAGTCTCGTTGCTGTGGTTGTACAAATAAAATAGGGTTGTAATAACAGACACGTGTAAATAAACTCTTGACTGTAATATAGCTTATAACGAACAACATAAAGCCACGTGATAACATGTGCCAATGTGTAATTTCTGACTGTCAGAAAAGTCACTTGTAAGTGTTCCCTCTTTGATACCATTAACTCCCAAATTAACCGTAATATATATGTTTCGAAAGTTATATATAAATGCGTGCGTATGTGTGTGTGAGTGCGTGCGTGCGTGGGTGCATAATGTTGGCTAAGAAACATCATATTGATATATTTCCATTTGATATGATTAATTTCAGTAAATTCAACCTGTTAGGGGTAAAAATGAACTGCGTTGGTTTTCATTTCTGTAAACTCAACTGGTGTGGTAAAAATGGAGCTGAATTTGGCTTGATTTTAGTTTATTTGTTCGTTTCGAAGCACAAAGATAAACAATGTGCCAACCACGAATATCAAAACCCGGTTTTTAGCGTTATATGTCTTCAGACTTATCGCTGATCCACTGGTGGGAGCTTGATTTTAGTAAACTCAACTGGTTAACGATGAGCACTGAACTGCACTTCGGCTGAATTCAGTAAACTACATTGGTTAGCGGTAGAAACTAAGATGTATTTGGCTTGACTTGACTCTAAAACGGTTAGTGAAATAAATTTAACTGTGTTAGCTTGATTTCAGTAAACTCAACTGGTTAGTGGTAAATATTCAACTGTTTTTAGCTTGATTTCAGTAATCGCAACTGATTGGTGGTAAAACTTCAATTGCGTTTGGCTTGATTTCAGTAAATTCAACTGGTTAGTGGTAAATATTCAACTGTATTTAGCTTGATTTCAATAAACTCAACTGATTAGTGGTAAAACTTCAACTGTATTTGGTTTAATTTCAGTAAACTCAATTGGATGATGGTAAGCGTTGAATGTGGCTTGACTTCAGTAAATCCAAATGATTAGCAGTAGAATGAAGTTGTATTGGGCTTAACTATAAGTAAACTAATGATTATTAGTAGAAATTAAATTGTGTTAGCTTTATTTTAGTAAACGTAACTATGTAACTGTAGCAGCTGAGTTGTATTGTCTGGATTCACTAAACTTGTTGAGTAAGCAGTAGGAATAGTGCTATAATTAGTTTCTTTATATAAGATTCAATTAGTTATAGGTGATACTTCACATGTATTTAGTTTGACATTTAGTAAAGTGAGCTGGTTAGCTTTGGGGTTAACCTGTGTATTAGGCTGTAAAAATAAAAATATTTACAATAATATATCTAAAAATTTTCACAAGTGTGGATCTGTTTCCTGTTGGAATAAAGAGAAATTAGAAACTTCTAAAACAAAAAGTAGTGTGAACGTTTTGTTATTTATATCAGTTATTTTGTTGTCTGTAGAAATAGATATAGTAATATACATGTCTTACTCACTTTAATTACACGTGTATTTTGTAGAGCTAATACGAACAAATATACAATTTGTAGGAATACTTTTTGTATGAAATGTTGTGTCAGTAAATATGTTTTGTGTGAATTGTATCCTGTAAACCTAGTTATTTCAGTAAACAAATCCCAATATCTTCCACATGTTGAAAATAAAGCATTTGTGTAACGATTTCATATCTGCACGTGTGGCATTTTGCTGTTATTTAGCATTTGTCTTCCAAATCTTTTGCTCTAAAACTTTAAGCTCGATATAACAACAGTACAAAAAATCAAATACTATAACAATATACTAGATACATTGTACCAGTAATAAAAACAAATTGAACACAACACTTTGAGCTTTTGGAAACTACCATAGAGATATTGCTTATGGATTAAAGTTATTTGGTAATGACAGGTGTGGACGAGGTTTTGATTTTCCATTCACAATTAAACACGATTCAACAAGGAGATAAAAAACATGCTCCACTCCTGATGCTACTAAACGTTTTCCAGCTTCACTTATTTCGTAATTGTTGCTGGAATATACACTTGGGATTGTCATTGTTGTTAGGGTTTAAGCAACAGTTGAAATAATCATTGTTACTGCAACTTTCATTTGAAATCAACATTACCGCTAGAACTTGCGTTTTAACAGATATCGAAACATGATTTTATTTGAAATTGTCACTGTCATCAACGTCGACAACAAAATCAATATTGAAACTAGTATGCCCCTTAAACGGGAATGATTGATTTTCTTCCAAGATGGTTCTGTGCCATAATGAAGATTTGACATTTACGTACCATACATTACTAGATGGCTAACTTTTGAAAACATGTATTAAATAGAATAGGTGGTGATCAAACTTGGGAATTGGAGATTCTAAAACAAGTGAAAATAACTTAAGAATATGTGTAATTCGGTTAAAAAAAGGGGGGGATGAGAACAACGAAAAATAATTGTTTGTTTCATCAGTTATTCGCACATAGCTACTCAAAGCCTCTCTACACTGAGAAACTAAAAGGAAGACAGCTAGTCAACAGCGTCCATTGGCAACTCGTGGCTACTCTTGTATGACCGAATAATGTAATTTATCTATCTCCTTTGAAATGCACTCACGGCCTCCAAAGTGTGGATCACGCGACCTTCTTTCTTTTTTCTTCTCTTTGCGGTCAAGGGAAGCCAACGCGAAACCCGTAAGTCCATAGTTCGCTACATCACGCGCTACACTCAGCTTACCAAAGCATTAACTAAACACACTAATATAATGTTAATTTCATAAATATAAAATAGTAAACATTTGAACAATCTTATTTTTGTTTGAATTCAGTTTGTGGAAGTTAAGACTAACAAAGACTTTAACCTTTGTTCTTCGAAGTTAGTCCCACGAATTATCAAATATGTGTGTATAGTTTGAATTCAGTTGATGAAAATTAAAACTAATCAAGACTTTAATTTTAACCTATGTTAAAGTGATAAGTGATGAAGTTTAACAGGAAGAGTCTATTATTATTTTAAGCAAACGCTGGTTTTAATTTATTGTTTGTTTGTTATTAAGCACAAAGCTACATAATGGGCTATCTGTGCTCTGCCCACCACGGGTATCGAAACCCGGATTCTAGCGTTGTAAGTCCGCAGACATACCGATGTGCCACTGAGGGGCATTTTTTAATTTATCAAGGAAAACCCGATTAAAAAAAAGACGCATTCAATCAATCGGAAAAATGTCAGGCTTTCAAAACCTGTAGAATTCCTTAATTTGCTTTACAAATTAATACACACTTCGAAAACATGTATTTTGGAAGTTATCAACCTCTCTATTTCTCTGCTTTTAACAAATCTTAAAACTTATTCACACAATTACCTTATTATTAGATGATGCATGAAACATAATATATATATATATATATATACCTTAGGTGGGAGGGGGTTACAAGCAAGAAATGCTTCAACTGTACTTTATGGCAGCCCTGAAAATCTCGAATAATGCTTAAATGCTTTGCAAGTTTTCATGTGTACGTAGCAGAAAAAAGAGAGCACAGTAAAATATATTAATTTTTTTAATCTTTCATCAGTAAATGCTTCAAAGAAATAGTTTTGGTCTTCCTAGGCTTACTCGAGAAAGAATTATAATTAATTAAACATTACTTCAAAAATTAAACCTTGAGACAGCAAGCTATTAAATATTTTATGACAAAGGCTTAAGAAAATGTTGCATAGGAGTTTATTGCCAAATAATATCAAAATCCTAGTCCATAACGTGGTTACACTGTCAATATAGGAGTATGGCATACCAAGAAAAGGTATACTAATATCTTTTATTTTTACTATGCATATTAAATATGAAGATTAACCCGTTATCTGATCAAATGAAGATAAATATTGAAACAATGAAATTTTGGTTATCCTGACATTATATCTATCTATGTACGTATACTACTAAAGATCACTTATGGAGTCTATTCGGATTCCTATCTGGTTTATGTTAACTGCGCAGACGATATTAAGAATACCTGGAATAGAGCACAAAAGTACCGTTTTTTAAGCACTTCCAGGAAGACATGAGTTTCGTAGTGTTACTGTTTGGTTACGTTATGCTGTGACGGTTAAACTGAGACACACGAACAGGATCATGCGCAGCTGACACACTGACATACTGAGGAATGTGTCCAACATGCGCCAATCACACCCATACTTAGGAAGCAAATAAATTAAGCCTAATAACAACAGATGGCAGGACAGTCTCACGCAGTTTATCAGCATAAAATCCCGAGTTAAAGTTTTCCGCGTGTTAATAATCAATAGAAAACACTAAAAAGATCGTAAATAGAAACACATACACGTTCCAATATCTATCGCCAAGGGAACAGTTCATCAAACAACACCTCGGTGGTGTTAAGTGGATATCTGATGAACGTCATGATCGTAGAATATACATTGTCAGTTTCACCTATGGGAAGATGGGACTGATAATGCATTAAGCGCGACCTCTTTTTTTAAGTTAACTCTTTTACGCTTCAATATACAATTACAAAGGTGGAACTGAAGCAACGCATGGGACAGGACTTTCAAACAAGGAACAGGTGAGTAGTAAAGTTTGCTCATCATTTCAAATTAGCACCTCGTTAAAATTATTTTTCGTGTTGGAATACAAGTTTCTTACGTCTAAGTTGTTTTTTATTTGATGAAGTTTTCAATAATTGATTAAGAAATATTTCTCAAAACTTTTACTCAACAAATTAAAATATAAATCGACCTTATACCAAATAAATATGATAAAAAGCACTTGCAATCATTGAATGTATTAGACCTAAACTTGATTACGTTGGATGTAATTAAAAAATAATAATAATTGGTAAACTAATTAAATGCTTTTTAAACATCTTTGTGTGGTGAAACAGTTGAAAATATTAGAGAAAATATTCCCAAGTTGAATCTTGATTCAACAAACATCATATATTACAAAACCGCAATTTCAGAATCTGAAATACCTAGAAGTTTTCTTTACAATAACTCTGAATTATCACTTAGTATAACCATCTTTTAAGTAAGGTTAATGAGGCGACTATGACAGTAAGTTTTTAGCCGCCACCCTATCTTAACTTTAGCAGCTCAGACAAAGCAAAGTGAAAACAAAAAGTGCACATTGACTGAATTCTTAGTCAAGAACCTCAGTGTGAAGATGTAACAAATATCAGGTAATTAGTTTATGCTACCGTTCTCCTTCTTGAACAGAGAAATCTACCGATGAAGAGCACAGTTATCACAAAACATTGTATGTCATTAGCTGAAAACGAAAATTAACCGTACAAATGAAAAAATATTTTAGTTAAAAAACAAAATAACTTAAGTGGTCAATTCATTCCCAACTTGTGCTTGTGATATGATCATAAAATTGAACATGTAAACGAATTTGTTGTTTGAATTTCGCGAAAAGCTACTTGAGAGTTATCTGCACTAGCCGTTCCTAATTTAGAAGTGACAGAGGGAGGGCAGTTAGTCAACACCACCCACCACTAACTCCAAGGTTACTCTTTACCAACGAAAAGTGGGATTATAACGCCCCCACGACGTAACGGTGAGAATATTCGGTAGCGGGATTCGAACCCACGACTTGTATATAGTGAATCGAGCGCCCTAACCAACAGGCCGTACCAGACCTGAAAATGGGAATTCACTGAATTAAACTGTGAATATATTTTAGCGAGTTTTATTCATGCTCTACTTTTGGGGTCATTAATATAAAAAAAAATTTAATATGAAGTCCCTTTCCGTAAATACGCATAAAACATTTCAGCGAGGCCAAGAAAGCAACAAAATTATAAGAAATAACGTTTGATAGAAAAAGAAAACAGCTAATCAGCATTTTATTGTGAAACGTTCGCATAAATTTGAGTGCCCCAATTTTCCCCCTCTAAACAAAAGTTTGTAAAAACAAAAAGAATTAAATTCTTAAGAAAAAAAATATGAGTAAATACTTTCAAGAAATGAAATGGGTGTCTTTTTGTAAAGGAAAAAAAAGACCTATGACCAAATTCCGATAGTTTTGAATATTACTGTTTACAATTCGAATCACGTACTACAAAATAAAAACACTGTAATATCTGAAAGCATCTGACAAACACAAATAGCATGTGGAAAAATGAAACCTGCAATACGGAAAAATTTTGAAACTCTAAAAATGAAGCCACTATTCTTACTGGTACAAAAACATATAATTATTTTAAAAACTCTATGAGAAATTATTTAAAAAATTCAAGATATTATGAATATGCAATTTTTCTAAGCACACTACACGAATAATTGATCTGTATTGTTGTTCTGTTAAGCACACTACACGAATAATTGATCTGCATTGTTGTTCTGTAAGTATTATTTCGATTCTAAAATATAAAGCCCGATAAAATCATTTGTTAATTTAATAAACTTTATAAGCAGAAACGTAATCGTTTTCCAATTTTGATGATCTTAAGGCTATTTAAGCCAAAGCCTAATAATGCAACTCGGTTCTTTAGACGCAAAGTAAATCGATATTTTTAGTTTTGTTTTATTGTTCATACTCAATAGTAGAATTAATAAATATATACATTGTGTTCAGACGCTAGTTGTGTATTATTCATTATAATGCATATTCCTTGAAACTAATATATCACCTTAATTTCCTGGTGTTAGTAATAAGTTTTTTTTTTCCTTGGAGAAACTAGAAACGTTCTAGTTTTCCTTAATGTAGGACATTAAGGTGTAAACTAAATCATACGTGTTTTAGACGTAATGTGAACGAAAACAAGAGAGAAAAAAATAGAAATAAAGTTTTAAAAGGAATCTTTAGTGAAGTTAGAAATAAGCCTAACGTTACCTCTATTTATTTCATAGAAAATGTTATAGCTAGAACCAGGCAAGGTAGTGAAGATCGATAGTTTCCGTGTATGGAATTAGTAAACAGTTTGACATTTTCCTTCGTCCTTGAAATATGAAAGATTAATCAGGATAAAATAAGTGATCTCTTTTTAAATTAGATAACATATATTTATAAAGGGTGAAACTACCGAGAAACATGAATTTCAGATTTGACGTGATGATAAACTACTAACGAGAGAGACACACCCATACCATAGTTGATGAAAGAATCAACTATATTTCATGTTGCATTCTTTATCTTATAATGACTGACATACATGTTGTGAAACACGGAGAATCATCTCTAGAACTCGCATTTCTTATATTGAATAGAAAATTATTGGAGTGATGTGAGGAGTAGTTTTTAGTTTTATTATTTACTAGCTGGAGTACTCGTTCCCTGGACGGATATTATGTAAATTCATGATTAATGAAAGGCTATCTTAGGACATGAAAAGTTGCTTCCCTTATATGTAATTGTAAAAAAAAGATAAAAAAAAGCCCATAAAAAGCGCAAATCGCAAAATGCCAAACTGAGAAATTGTTATATATCTCTCCACGGACACAACGAACCTTCGTACCAAATTTGGTGAAGATCCATCTACAGGGAACTAAGTAGTGGTAAAAAACGCCAATAAAAAGCGCAAAACTGAAAATTTGTACGTATCCCTGCATAGGCTTAATGAACCTTCGTACCAATTTTAGTGAAGATCCATCCACACCCTGCGAAGTAATTACATGGATATACAACAGACAGTACTATTATATTTATATAGATACCAGACACTCACTGGCGAAGACAATCACAAAGCCTCTTAATATATATATGTATATAATATGTATAATTTGTACATAGCTATGCTTTCTCACGTAAATATATATTAAATTTCATGCTTTATCACGTAACAGTGGTTTTAAATACATACATACATACATGCACACGTATCTCTATAAATCTAATAGTACTCTCTGTCGTCTGTTGTATGTCCATGCAGCTATTTCGCATGGTGTAGATGGATCTTCACTAAAATTGGTAAAGAGGTTCATTAGGTCCATGCGGGGGGTACATACAAATTTTCAGTTTTGCACTTTGCGTTTTGCGGTTTTTACAATTACATTTCAGGGAAGCAACTTTTCATGTCCTAAGATAGCCTTTAATTAATCATGAATGTACATAACTTCCGTCCAGGAGACGGGTACTCCAGCTAGTGTTTAATAAAAACTGGCAAGGGTTTGTGACGACTGTAAAAACCTTATATTTATAGAAAATACACGTACACACGTATGTCTAATATAAACTGGAAGGAGTTTGTGACGACTGTAGAAACTCAATCTTTATAGAAAATATGCATACATACTACGTATGTCTAACAAAAACTGGAAAAGATTTATGACCACTGTAAATACTTTATAGAAAATACACATACACACGTGTAGCTAATAAAAATTGGAAGAGGTTTGTGACCACTGGAATAACTCAACCTTTATGGAAAGTATCATGGTAGCGTTTTTCCTATATCTTACTCAGTTTTTCAGCCAATCAGTTGTTGAAAGAATACATTCAGACTTTTATTTGCTAGTTTCTTCACAGAACGTTTTTGCAAAAGTTTTATTCACTTTTGAAGTGTTGTTGAAAACTTGCGATATTAAATACACATAGTGGGGCTAGTCTGGAAGTATATACTTTTATATATTTTTGATATGTCATTTAGAAAATTAATGTTAAAAATATAGATTTAAGAGTATATTCAAAATATCTAATGGAGTAACAAGTTTAATAGACGAATAGAAAAAAAAACTATTCAAAAATAAAACGTAGTCTTGCGAATTTATTACAGGTATTTGTAATCCGAAAAATATAATGATTTACCGGACAACTGATTGTTATTATTACAAAGAAATTTAAATTTTCACAGACTAGTATTCGATGATTATGACAGAAACGAAAGGTTGAGTAATATATTTTATAAGACTTACCGGAGTTACAGTCATATTATATATTAACGAGATTACAAAGCATTTCATATTCACTAAATTTTGTAGTTATATACACACGCGTGAGGAAAATCATTTAAAGATACACTTGGTTTGCTAATAAGTAATTTAAGCAGAATAAGGTTAGTTCTTATAAGAAAAATGGTCTTCTTGTATATTAAAAATTCAGAACATTGGTTTTCTCATAACTAAGTTCTTCTATTTCCAGAAATGTACGCAACAGGGGGTTATCTAACCAGCCAATGATAATCTAAGTTGAGTTGTAATGGAGGTAAAGTTTTCTATGCTGATGTAGCGTTATACTGTGTACGTACATGCGTTTGAACCACAACTGTATTATTATTTTGTCGAACTCTAATATGTATTCAAACTCTAGAACAGAAACTGAAGTTCATGTAAGATAGAATTACTTTTCATGCTTTTTTTCTATCTCTGTAGTGTGTAATAAAATACTCGAGCGAAGGCTAGTGTATAGTTATCATTAGGAGAAGAAACGATTTTCATTGAATCAATTGCTCTAACACATTTTTATATATATTTGGATTGATGTTAAAAATTTTACAATCAAATCTGGCAAAAAAACAACAAATAAACTTGTAAGTATTATAAACAATTTGAGAAACAAACCAATATTATAGAATTGCTACGACTTCTTATTCAACATTGTGTCTTAGAAATTTTGTGGAATTGCTCTAAATCTGTGATTTGTGGTAATTACTTCTGTGGTTTAATGAGTTTTTCCAATCTCATGTTTACAGAGTTGTTCGTTCTAATTTCATGTTTACAAATTAATACATTTTCTCTTCAATGTTTAAAGTGTAGTTTACATCAATTAATGATTAATAGAAGACGGAAGAATGAGTAAACGTTGCTCAAAATTCGGGTTGGTAGAATAAGTAATTGTGATTAGTTTGGTTTCACATTTAATAAAAAATCATCCCAAATCATTTTAAAAGGATGAAAATAAGCAAAACAAGATAATTAAATAAACCATTTCTATCATTAAATGGACAGAAAAAAAATGACTCAATTAATTTCCCTCTTCATATAATTCTTAACCAAGAAATGATACGAAAGATGTTTATGTGTAAGTGTGGATTGCACGACCGATATTATTAAATATTCTTATACTGTCGGTGAGGTCCATAATTTACATCATACTGAGTAATTTGATGTTTTTAACTTTTACAACATTCACCCTGAAGACCTGATCACATATGAATGAATTCGCTCATTTGATGCGTACAATATATAACTAGTTTAGAAAAAGCCGATGGCTCCAGTGGTAAGTCTAGTTTGTTTGGTTTATAATTCTGGATTTGGTAAGCCGATGGCTCCAGTGGTAAGTCTGATTTGTTTGGTTTATAATTCTGGATTTGGTAAGCCGATGGCTCCAGTGGTAAGTCTAGTTTTTTGGTTTATAATTCTGGATTTGGTAAGCCGATGACTCCAGTGGTAAGTCTAGTTTGTTTGGTTTATAATTCTGGATTTGGTAAGCCGATGACTCCAGGGGTAAGTCTAGTTTGTTTGGTTTATAATTCTGGATTTGGTAAGCCGATGACTCCAGTGGTAAGTCTAGTTTGTTTGGTTTATAATTCTGGATTTGACTGGCAAATCAGTAGAAGAAATCAACAGTAATTTTATGATATTTAATGAAATTCTTGACAGCAACAAGTCTGTGAGTATTTTAACATGACAGCAGAGGTGTAATAAAAACTTTATGAGTGTTTCAACATGATAGCAAGGATGTAAACAGGTGTGTATAGGGGTATTTGTTAGGGGAAACGAGGGAGTATGTGTATCCTATTTATTATATGTAACTAGCAGCTAGCGAGAAATGGGGGAAAACTTAATCAATTTTAGAAGTTTCGGAATTTATTACATACTTTTTCCTTGCCTTTTCCATAGATGTGATATTTGACAAGACTGTGTCTAAAAACAGAACTTCGGATCCCTCTGTGGGACAGCGGTAAGTCTTCGGATTCCCCTCGGTGGACACAGCAGATATCCCCCCCCCCCAAAAAAAAACACACTTCGGTTCGATTTGAGAAATGATTGAAACACTTTGGAACATATCTGACTTCAACAGAACGATAATTCCATGAAATAATTAAATTCTAACTAAATATATATATATATTCTAATATTCTACAAAAAACTAGATTTAATTTAAAAGCATTGGAAGAAACTCATCGACGATATCACGAAAATGACGCATCTTTGTTCAGATGAATAATGTTGCCTTGGTAACGCCACAATTGTAAAAGTAATTTTATACGTTCGTACTTCGGAAGCATGGCAGTAATAGCTCCTTTTAAAGTTTATCGATTCCGAGTTTGGTTAGAAAACTAGAAAAACATCAAAAAATTCGGAGAACGAATATCTAGTACCAACGGCAAAAGACGTTGTTATCAACATGTGGAAATTGTTAAGTTTACAACACTGTAGCCATAGTTACGATTGTTTGTAAAGTATATCACTTGTTTTTCTTCAACAACACTTTACACATGCCAGTTCCGAAGCTTTAATTCAAAGAGAAAATAACGTCATGCATTTCAATTTCACATTTACTTTTAATTAAGTTTCTGCTGATTTGTCCCAATCCGTTTACGCTAAACAAAGTTATTTAAGTATTGTATCTCATTTTAATCTCTCTCTTTTTTTTTAATTTTCTATGTTTGTTTATTTCATTATTGTCGATTGTTTCTTGAAGTTGTCTATGATCTGTGTTTTATTATTAGAGTTATACCTGATTGTAATGCATAATAAATAAGTTATCTGTTTAAATGGTGTCGTATGAAAATTAAAGGATCTTATTCCAACTGACTGTTTTGCCTTTATTCAACAAGAATACAAACGATCCAAAACAATATAAGTTCAGATTATTATTTATTATCTTTATTATTTAGCGACCACGGTGGCTCAGCGATAATCTGAAGGCTTATAACGCTAAACATTGGGTTTCGATACTCGTGGTGGGCAGAACATAGATAGCCCATTGTGTAGCTTTCCTGTTAACAATAAATAAACAAGCAAAAACAACTAATTTAGTACTCTATCTTTGTGTCTAGAATCTGGTACTCTTAAAAAGGAGGTGAATATATGTGATTAAAAAAACGTTCACGTGATAAAGAGCAAAATTATTGATTAATGAGTGACTTCGGTAAAGAACATATTCTTGGTTACTTTGTACTTACTTTATTATGTCTTTCTCTACTGTAGGTTCCAGGTTGGTGAGTAAAAGTTTGTTTATCAGAAAGTAACTTCATTTAAACATTCACTGCAGAGTTACATGGTCACTTCGTACAATACTCACACGTGGTATCTCATCCGTTGTTTCGTCTCACTCACCTATAGCTGTTCACGTGCAATATTTCACACACTAGCCGTACTATACCTAATATCTCACACACCTCTAATAATGTAAATGAAAACGTAATAATACACATGAAGAATATAATAATGTTCAAGACGTAATATATCTGTTGCCGTGTGATATCTCACACACATTGGTTCCTACTATATCTGTTTACGTACGATATCTCACAAAAAATTAGTTCGTAATATATCTGTTGCCGCGTGATATCTCACATACATGTTTGTACTATATCTGTTGCCGTGTGATATCTCACACACATTGGTTCCTACTATATCTGTTTACGTACGATATCTCACACAAAATTAGTTGGTAATATATCTTTTGCCGTGTGATATCTCACACACATTGGTTCCTACTATATCTGTTTACGTGTAATATTTCACAAACTATTCGTACTATACCTTTATCGTGTGATGTCTCATACACTTTAATGTACTATACCTACTGTTACGTATTATAATTTCAAATAGCCTAAAACTGAGGTAATTTAGATTTAGTAGTTAACTAAATGCCGATATATATCCAATTTATGATATTTGTCAACAAGACTGATACACACAGTTTTTTCTTAAATACAAATATATTTTAATATACAAAGAATAATACAATTTACAATAACGGTTATTACAAATAGTTATTACAAACAATG
>NW_013665803.1:378894-384896 GCF_000517525.1 Limulus polyphemus | reverse complement strand
TGATGTCTTATCGAGGGTTCACGATGAGCCAGTTAATTTCGAGTTGACGTAGGTATAATTCACTTAATAGGGAGCTAGCTAGCTCTGTATTCTTCGCCGATTTTTTCTACGGATGACGTTATATAATGTTTTCGTAAAAAGTACTAATGTCCGATGTGAATCAACTGATGTTGAATGATTTGTAATGCTCAAAAGTATAAACGTTCCTGGTCAATATATCTGAAGTTCCCGATTAATAAGCATTAATCACAGTTATAGCTTACAATATTTATAGCACACCAACTATAACAAACCAATAATAGATACTCTTTTTAGGCACGTCGCGTTGGTTATATATATATATAGGCGTGTGGAGAATTTCTCGAAAAATCAGATTACGTAACAATGCAAAGCTACACTAGCGTTTACGTACACACATATATTGTTGATTCTTGCACTCGAGAATCTTCTACAACTTTAGAGAGTAGATGGGAGTTTCGCAATACATATTTAACAGTATACATTATGCACATTTCTAAATATAAATTAATTTAAACAAACATCGCTATTAAAATAAATGTATAATAATAAATCCGTCACACTACTCACATCTGAAATTTCAGAAACCTGTTATGATCATTTCTGTTAAGGTGTGATATCTCACACATCTGTTCGGACTTTGCGTGTTCGTGTGTAATACCTCACCTGTTCCTACTGTACTTGTTCAAGTGTGATATTTTCGAACTATACCTGTTGACGTATATCTCACACATAGTTGTTTGTACTAAACTCTTTAACTCATGTTCGTACTATATTTGTCCACGTGTGATATCTCACTAACTGTTCCTTTTTTTCAGATATAGATTCAAGAGTTATGTTTGAAACATAAACGGTTTCTTTCTCAACCAAGATTTAAGACTTGAGCGTATATTTAAGTTTTCTCTTCAAAGTAATAAATGGTGATTACATTTTAACTAAATCTTTTATGAGTATAATTCTCATAACGTTTGTAATTTACATCTTTTGTTTAGTATTATATTAAACTCTCTTTACATCTCATTACATCAAGTCATATGTTAGAACATTGGAAATCTCTTCAAGAGCTGTGTAATGCAAAAGTTTAAAGATTATTATTGCACCCAGCTATCGTGTCAGAACATTTGTGTAGGAAATATGCTTCCTCTAGAGATGTTGAGGGCATAATACATTATAACATATTATTTTTAAGATAATAGTATCCATATAGTCACAATTCAGTCTAATCTTCCTGGGCTTGTAATTAAAGATGCATTTATTTAGTGTCGGAAAATGCTTTTCCACTGCAACAGCATGACGATATCATAGAATTCTACTCAATGTTTTCCAGTGTAAATTTAATCAAGATAGAATTGGGGTTGAATAAAATTTTCCTGAAATGTGAAGAAAATAAAAAAACTCACTTGTGGGATTACGTATAGTCTTTTTCGTGTATCCATAGTGTTAAAACGTTCATAATCGTTAATGTAATGTTGTGTAAACATTTTGGTTTCCGTTCATCCTGTAAACCTGTTTTCTGTGAGCGTGTTATGAATCCAAAAGAAACAGTAATTCAATTAATGCAGCTAAAACCATAGGAATATAAAAACAATTTTAATAACTTCCATAAACAATGTGTAATAAGATACATTATCAAAGAGTAATAATGTAAATGAAGGCGTAATAATACACACGAAGAAGGTGTAATAACGGACACGAACAAAATATGATAGTATACATAAAGATAAAAGATTGTACGTGAATGTTTAACAATGGGCATGAACAAATCTCATGTGTTTTCTTGTAGCAAAGCCACATCGGGCTATCTGCTGCGTCCACCGAGGGGAATCGAACCCCTGATTTGAGCGTTGTAAATCCGAAGACTTACCGCTGTCCCACCGGGGGACACAAACTGTCATACTGGACACAAGCAAAATGAATAAACAACGTGTGCTAATGCTTGAAGAAAACAGGTTGTAAATTCCTTTTAGATATAAAGTTTAGCAGGGGAGAAAATTATTGACCTTTGCTTACTTGGAATATGGTTGCAAATTACATTTTCAGATAATTCCTATTCTTCTGTATTCCATCTTTTAAACTTATCCTTGCTTTTGAATTTGCAAAATATACATACACATATATATATATATATATAATCAAATATACTTCATTGGAATTGTTTATTTAACAATGAAATATAGGTTGGCATAGTGTGTTTTAACAACGTTAGTTGAATAAGTGCTCCTCTTGCCTTTCTCGAGAAAATATTACACTTTATATTATCGCTTATTTACAAGAAATTACTACTGATTATTAAAATTATTTGTGTTTTGTCCTCTATATGATTTTAGGTTCATTTATTTATTACGACTCTAAATCTACTATAAAAATATCTAAAGATTATGCCATTTTCTAGTTCTTTGTAATAATGTCCCAAATTTCATAAAATGTGTTTTATTTTCTAGGTGCCAGTAAGTTACGAAAACAATCAAGCCATACCTCTAGCTACTGAGATCAATCATTCCTGAATACTTAAACACGCCGTCAGTTGTATGCATAACCTCATTTGTGATAACAATGACTCAACATCTTAGCGTAAAGGTTCTGAATAAGATCAACAATATCCAATCGGTGGTTTGCAGGTAAATTCAACATTGAGTCAAAATGCCACAAAATAGCCAAGTCTCTGATGTCAGCCAAGGGACGGATTCTTCGGTTGGTCGATGTTCGTTCAAACGAGTGAATATCGGTTCCAATATTCTTATTATCGTCGGCTTGACCTTGACCTTGATTGGTATAGCAATAACGCTAGCAGGAGTTTTTGCCGAGTTTGAACACACCGAAACTAGGCCAATAGTTTTGGGAATTGGACCGTCGCTTATTGGCATAGGAATCTTCTTTCTCATTCTTAGACTATTGTTTTGGCGTCCAAGTTTCTGCAACTGCTGTAAAAAAACAAAACGAACGTTTTCCTCGGAGAATGTAACGAGTGCTATTACTAAAGACAGAAGCGCCACCATGAGGACAACTGTCAAGGAAGAGGCTACCACAGTTGGAGCAACACCGTCTGGAAATGCAGATATAAAAGTGAAACCAGCCTTACATTCACCCAATAAAACTGGAACGTCTGGAAAAGCTAAAACAGAAGCAAATGATGTGAAAGATCCAAAAAATCATGAAGCACGTGAAATTAACGATAGTGAACAATCCTCTAAAGAAAATTCTCAAACTACTGCTGATGTCAAATTTTGTCAAGTTGAGAGTATTAATTCTACACAGGGAGTAGAAAACGAAAACCAACCTAAGACTACAAGATCCAGTTCAATGGATTTTGTAGCAGGTTTCAACAGCACTATATTTGAGTTGGGATTCAAATGATTAGCATAATTTTATTTTGCTGTGTTGTATTGATCAATAACCTTAAATTATAATATTTGCTTATTGCGAGTATTTTGAGACTTAATGTAATGCACTATGGGTAAAAGTGTTTTACCTTCAACAATACCACTTGGTGTTTGTTTTTGAATAACTGATCATAATAGTATCTTTTAATTTGAACTAGCGTAATGGGATAGTATTATCTGTTTATGTGGCTTTTGGAATGGTGATTTCAAAATATCTATCGTCTTTTGGATTTATTATTCTAATATAATGTGAGAAAAACTATCATCATGGAAAAGTATTATTGTAGATATATTTCTCACCTTTAATAACTGTGAATACATGTCTTTATGCTTCTCGTCAATAAAATTTTGCCTATGTGCACCTTGAGATTCAGTTAATACTCATATATCTGTAAGATTCTTGTCAATTAATAATCAATTATCTGCACTATCCTTATCAATTGATACTTGCATATTTGTAGGGCCTTTTCCAGTTAATATTCGTCTGTCTGTACGGCCCACTTAATACTTGTCTATCTATGGATCCTTGTCAGTCCATACTAGTCTACTTGTACGACCTTTTCCAGTTACTACTCGTCTATCTGTACGACCCAGTTAATACTCGTCTATCTATGATTCTTGTAAACTAGGACTTGTCTATCTGTACGACACTTGTCAGCTAACACTTATCTATATATACTACCTTTGTTAGCTAATAGTTCCTAGTAAAACTGAACGAGACGCTTTAACCACTTAACTATTTATGAGTAATTCTATGCATTGTACAGAATTCATAAGAAAATTCAAGTAATAAAAATATATATAAATATTAACCTAAATTCAAAAAATAACTAAGAAGAATACAAATCAAGCATTTAAATTCGACCTTATGCTAAATAATTAAAGGGAGCTGTCTCTCTTGAGGCGTGAAAGTAATATCAACTCTAACGAATACACTTTAGTAAAATATTTAGGAAAAATAGAATGAAAATAAGTGATGTTTACATACCTTTCAAAAATTCTTACGATGTCATTGTTACAATGATATTTTCCTAAATCCATTCTAAGTATTGATTTTCATCAATCTGAATTTCAGGTGTTCAGGCCAAAAGGTAATTATGGCCAAGGAAACGTTTCATTTTGTAAAATCAGTTTCGTTGAATGTCTTTCAATCTGACTGAGAACGAATAGTATGCCAGTAAAATTCAAAACTATTTTCTTAAACGACATACTTGCAAAGTAATGATCTTAACAGTATCCTTTAACTTGAAATCTCATAGCAATAAATAACAGCGAATGTTTAATAAAGAGTGTAAAACACCGTTATAAACGTCTGATCTGATGTTATAGTTTGTATAAAAAATGGTTGTAAACGTCTCATGTGATGTTATAGCATCAAAACAAAAGAAATCTTCAGCACAAGTTTTATAAAACTAAATTGTTTAAAGTATAACTTTTTGCTCAACAAAATTTATTTCACTCTGAAATGTATCATAATATTAGAATAACATGATGATATATTACAAAACTTAAAAAATAACATGATGGTATAGTAAAACTTTAAAAATAACATGATGATATAATACAAACATTAAAAAATAACATGATGATATAGTACAAACATTAAAAAAATGACATGATGATATAGTACAAACTTTAAAAAATCACGATTAAAGACAAAAACATTTAACCCATCAAAATAACAAAAAGAAAGTTAAAAGTGCAATCGGTTATAGTCAACCAGATATTCATTTCTGAATTTCAATTCACAATTTATATTCAAAAGAACGTTCAATACAAACTTCGTGAAAAAACGGTTTTAATTCTGTCTAGCTTAATCAGATTTGCTTCTCAGTTAATCATAATATTAGATTAGCACGAGTGTTCAATACAAGCTTCATGAAAAAAAACTGTTTTTAGTACATTTGATTTAATTAAAATTTTCTTTCTGTATTAATATTATAACGTTAGATTAACATACTTGTTTAATACAAATTTCCGTGATTTTTTCAGACATTTAAATCATGTTGCAAAACAAAATCTAATAATTTAACTTCAGACCAGAACTAATTCTTTACTTAACACAGAAAACAAGTATATATATCAAAAAGTAATTAATTACTCCTGCTCACCTTCTTATTCTACATAATTTACAGGCTGACTTGGAGAAATAAGATAATTCTAACAAATATAATCTAGAATGATCATATTTCATTTTAAAACATCTTTAAATAAATATAATACAGCATTTCCTGATTACATAAATGTTGTAATATACTCTTTTCCTCATTTTCTGCTTTATAAACTGAAACATTTGACGTGAGCCGTTCAAATCAATGACTCAACGAATATATGAGAGTTGGTAACAATAGCAAACATGTTACGACAGCGGAAGTCACGTGTCACTGGTAACACTTCATGAGTTTCTAGAAGGACCATGACTGTTCCTGGCAACTCCAGTGCTTGCCAGACGCCCTCTATTTTTGTATATAAGCCCGACAAATAAAGCGGAGATAATTGAAGATAGACAGATATAGAGACAGATATTTGAGTCAAGTGAGCGGTAGTTGAAGTGTTGAAGTTAAAGTGACTGTGGAAATTAAGTGTATTACAAAGTTTGTAACG
>NW_013665803.1:373950-378884 GCF_000517525.1 Limulus polyphemus | reverse complement strand
GGACTTGTATCGCTGAAGTTTCTCGGAAATAATTTTTACGGGAAATTATCAAACGAGCAGATACGTAACAATATCATTCAGTTGAAGTACTGAATACATTGTAGTTAATGATAAAGCTAGTATCAACCAGGTTTTTTGTTGTTTTTTTTTTCGAATATTCTTCGTTCGACCAGTCGTTCGGTCCAAGTCAGGTGACTACGGTTACGTGATCTGTTAGAGATGTGATAGAAGTAAGTTGTTACGTGTGCCTGAAAATTTTCTCAAGTATTATGTGTGATCTTATTCTGAATTCTTTTGGAATCTCAATATACAGCAAACTCAATGATATTTTTGGAGACGTTATAAGCTAAGTATATTATACTAGGTTTGAAGATTTTTTATGAATGACATCTTTCTAGAGTATGAAAGTGGCACGTTGTTTCGGTCTAGATCACGAGGCTTCATTACAGAGATCGAAACGACTCCAACTTCTAAACACTTCAGGCAGTTGTAGTAAATAAAATCTAAAATTAAGCGCAATGACAAAATCACAAAGTGATGAACTTTCGCAGACTTGCTAAGCCTAAAATACTTTATTAACATTCGTCTATTATTACAACAAAAAATAACAGAAAAAAATAACTTTGCAAAAATAACTATCGAGAAAATCGGGCAAATTATTAATTTTCTACGTACAATATAATATGGAACCCCAACAGTATTACTAGTGGCATTAATTGCAATATTGATAATTGTTTTGTTTGCAGTTTTTATTGATAGTAAGAACCCTGTAACGAACAAAGTCGAGGTCCTACAAGCAATTTTAGGGTTACGTTCGATTAGCTTCATCGAATATCAGCGTAAAGAATAAGTTATTACTCTTGAAGAAATTTGACACCCACCACTTTTGGATACGTGATCGTGATAATGAAAGACAAAGCAAAGATTATAATACAATTAGGTCAGTTCTTGAAACAGAAAAGTCACAAGAATAAAGTGATATCTCCTCGGCTCTTTCAATGGTGTTATTAGATTTAAGTCAGCAAAAATTCATTTGATTGTGAATAAGAAAGACTTCTTATAAGATAAACTAAAACTACAAAGGGTTAACTAACTCCAGCAAAACAAGTTATAGATATATTTATTGCCAACATATTATTATTATTTATTAATATAATCTTCAGTAGATCTTTCTTGTATATATTACTAGCTAAATTACCCGTTCCCTGCATAGGTGTCCAAATTACTTAAAATAGATATTTAAAAACACAATGAAATTACTTTTAAGAACATTTATTTAAAAAATTCAATTTTCATAACTCGTGCCACTACATCATTTTGGAAGATCAAGATTTATCAACAACATTTTTGGTGAACCAACCTTTTGGCCCGGCATGGCCAGGTAGTTAGGTAGGTTATTAACGGATGAGACCATATTTATGAGGCCCGAGTAGTTAGGGCGCTCGGCTCGCAATCTGAGGGTCGCGGGTTCGAATCCCCGTCACACCAAACATGCTCACCCTTTCAGCCATGGGGGCGTTATAATTGACGGTCAATCGTTGGTAAAAGAGTTGCCCAAGAGTTGGCGGTGGGTGGTGATGACTAGCTGCCTTCCCTCTAGTCTTACACTGCTAAATTATGGACGGCTAGCGCAGATAGCCCTCGTGTAGCTTTGCGCGAAATTCAAAATAAACAAAAAGAACCAACCTTTAATTTCAGAATGTGACCCGGCATACCTGATGGTTCAAGAAAATTTAGAAATTCAGTTGTATAATTTAGAGCATCGACTGTAATTGGAACACTGACAATTGAGTTGTAGGTGAATTCCTGTCCGGGAACCTTTTGCAATAATTGATAATTTATGTTATGAACAGTGTCATTTCTAGGTGCAAAGAATTGCTTTTTCACACAAACATTCATAATTTTGACAAATATTAGGGGAACACCTTTTCTTTTAGCTCTTCTGAATCCTTAACTAAGTTACCACATTTGTCTGGAATAGTAATGTAGTTGTTTGATTGATTGGAAACTTTCCAACACTAACTTAAGAAGTTTCTGAATTAAATCGTTTGCTTTTATATCACCGAAATTATTAAAAACAGAGAAAATAAATACAAATCACAAATTAACATATATATTACACATTCAACATAAACAACATTGTTGGACTAACAACAATGTCGTGATAGTTTTGTTGCTAAGCGACGATGTATAGTGTTGAGTATTACCAAAAGGAGCGTGACAAATTAGTTTTTGTGGGAAACCTGGTGGGAATTTTGCCCCTTCACGTTACTTCTGGGGACCGTAGGAGTCACTATGTTAAGTTTGGTGGTAATTGGTTAAATAGTGTGCGAGGAATTAGCAGACAGACAAACAATTTCGCTTTTATACATATAGAAAGATTATTATCATAAGAAGATCGAACTAGAAGATCGTGGGTTGACTCTGTGGTATAACTCTGGATGTCGGAGTTGGTGAGCCAGACTTGAATCCGTGCGATAACACAAAACAGTGTTCGCATTTTAAAGCTGTGGGTGCGTTATAAAAATAACAGTCAATCTCTGGCTACCTACACTCGGGCCAGTAGTTGAAAATGAAATACGGCAGCAGAAAGCCCCAGTAACTTTACCAAAAACATAAATATAAATAGGAAATTTGAAAATGAGTTGTGGATTTTTAAGTCACTACTTTAGGTTGTAATTTTAATGATTAATACATTTGATGTCAAACAAGTAATATATACATGAGAGAAATACTAGTCTGTTTGTTTATGACAAAGCTACTAAAGCTATCTACCACCGTCCCTAATTTTGAGTTGCCTATGACAGGGAAGGCAACCGAGTGGCAACACCTATCGCCAACTCTTTCGCCACTCTTTACCAACGAATAGTGGAATTGACCGTAACGTTATAACGCCCACACAGCTGAGAGGGCGAGTATGTTCAGTGCCGAGTAGATCTGAATCTACAACTTCATTTAGGTATTTATAAGTTTCAAGAAGGGTACATTGTTTTGGCAAGGATGAGTGTAATACAAACATAATATGTATTTCTAAGATGATTTAAGATTGAAATAAAAATATTTTAAAATTATTCTTGTATTATTTTATTACAATAAGATGATATTATAAATTAAAAACTAAATTTATTATGATATACTTAAAGACTGTAAATAAACATTCATTTAAAAAAATATATGTATACAAGCTGGAGTACCCGTTTCCAGGACGGAAGTTATGTAAATTCATGATTAACGAAAGGTTATTTTAGGACATGAAAAGTTGTTTCCCTTGTATGTAATTGTAAAAAACGCCCGTGAAACTACAAAACATAAAATTTGCATGTATATCCGCATGAACCCAACAAACCTTCTTGCAAAATTTGGTGAAGATCCATTTATATAGATACAAGAAAAGAGGTCTTTCTTCTTTTATTGACTTCAAGGTTTCCAAGCAACGCGGCTACACAAGAACAATATTTTTTTTATCCGTTTCAAATTTTCACTTGTCGTCATGTTGTGTTTCAAGCTTCTTTTCACCGTTTCAACGACGAGAGTTTGAAGCACGAAAAGTAGCATGTTATAATTCTTCTCTCCACAGTTTATTTACTCTCTGTAACAAGTTTAAGAAACACTGATGTACCTTTCCTTACATTTTCTAACAAGAGTAAAGAACCATGAAATATTGGATCACATATAAGTCAGAACTTTCGATGAACATTACCCATCCCCCCCTTTCCATCCTCGGCATACGAATTATAAAATAAACCAGTAGATTTATACGTAAATCGTTAAAGCTTTTGAGTTGAGCGTAAAATAGTTTACCAAGAATGTTTAAATTATATGCATTAGGAGAAATTTAGAGCATTTATTTGATAAAAGATGATTTTCAATATAATGTTTTCAGCATATTAGAACATGTTCTAGAAAGAGTGTCACAAGAAAACCTAAAAACGTTTTTTTTAATAAAAGTATTATTTTTGTCACAGTTGGATATAATATTCTATAATATTCAATTCATTAATTAATCAAACAAACGAGATTATGAACACCTTAACAACAAAACCGGGCGTGTCCTATTGCCTAGCGTGCTTGGACTGACTGTGAATCTGAGAATTCACGGTTTGCGGCCCGTTGCCGTAGAAATGCGCTCCGAAATTTGGGTCATTAACGCACTACAAGCGTACAGTCAGTTCCCACTATTTGGTCAGACAAGACTAGCTCAAAAGTTCAATGTAGGTGGTGATGACTAGCTGCCTATCATTTCTAAATTAGAAATGACTAGTCACTTTAAATAACAATGGCACAATAATTCACTGACACTGGCTCCATCTAGTAGTAACTTTATAACCAAATTATGGAACAAAGTTGGTTATCACCGATTTACAATGAAACACATCATTAACGATTTAGCATTTTCAGCTACTTTGCTCTAATTTTTTCACATTCAACTCAACAACATATATTTAGTTAGGATATTCTAAGCAGAAAGTTCATATTTAACAAACATTTCATGTTTACAAGATATTTTCTGTAGAATATTTGCTCTTTGGACAGTTATAATTTTGCACTTTAATAATTTTACTACTACTACTATTTCAGCTATACAAGAATAAAATCAAAGACAGTTACCAGTTACCAGTTGCTACCGCGGGTACCAGTTACTGCGCATGACACAAGGTTTTGGTGTCTTACATTCAAAATTTTATTACACTACTTTTTGTTTATGTTGTACCAATTAGAATAGCATAAAATCTTAGTTAATAATCCATATTTTAATAGTATACAAGTTTTAAGTTCTTAATTATACAAGAAAATGGATAAAAAATCCTGAATTTCCGCTATTGCAACGCACGTGACACTTTTTGTCTTAGCCTGTCATCATCTCTATTTTATCCATCACCCCTCGAAAATGTACGAAATTAAAGTAAAATAATCTCTATAACATCATTATTGCT
>NW_013665803.1:361848-372950 GCF_000517525.1 Limulus polyphemus | reverse complement strand
TTGGTTACGAGGTCAGTCGAATTGACCGATCCGTTTGTAGATAGGGTAGCGAAATAACATATAAACTATAAAAATTTAGTAAAAAAAAACGTTTGAAATGCATTTAGGAGGTTTTATGAATTACACAAAGGAAATTTGAGATTTTTGAAATGAGGAAAGGTGTTTTTAATTTTAACATAAAAATTACTCAATATATTCATAGACAAAACTTTATTTTATCAAAAGTATCTCACTAAGAAATGTGACTTTGTATGTAAAAGACTTGTAATATTAACTGAAAGACTGCCAAAATTCGTGAAGATATACCCAATATATAGAGAGTTATAAGTATTAACTTCATCTCAGCTTTAAACGAGTACAAAAGGTCGCGTGACTCGGTCAAATTGACCGACCCCGTGTCGAAAGATTTAATAACTTATACTTTGCTTGTAACAGGAACATCGATTGTTTACTAAATTGCATTACTTTCCTTCGTAAACTATTAACATAACAAAGAAGCATGCTTTCACAGGTAACGGTTATTTCGTATCTATGGCAGGTGGTACGCAGAAATCGACTGAAGAGTCGGGGAGTTAACAAGAAAAGAAATATTAACCGTGCTCGAATGAGCTTGATCCTCCAGTCTGTGAAATCGCTGATCTCAAGGGCTGTGCCTATATTACTTTTTTTTCTCACACACTGGATAATTATCGTTGACTTCTGGTCAAAACAAGCTACCTACATATACACTTTTAAATGGAATAACACAATATTGTAAAACCAAAACTTCTCATGATTAGTTGGATACTTGGGCGTCCGCAGAAATGTTACCAGTGTGGAAGAAGGAGGGGGAAAAGCCAGGATCAAGGGTCGATAGATCCGTCTTCAAGATTTTGCCGTTACATTCACAGTTGATGGGTTTAATTTTTGTGAGGTTTGTTTAAGCCATACTACAAACTTTCAGCTATACATACACTTCATAATAGTAAATTTTGGTTTATTCTTCTAGGTTCTTAACCCTATAGGGTAATTTCCTCTTATGTAAAACAACTTCTTGTATGAATATAGTCATTTGAGGTTACATAAATCACAATATTTTAATGCCATTTATTGTGTATGTATATTAAGAACAACTATACTGCACCAGTCTTTTTTTGTTAACCTGTCACCGGTACTACTGACAGGTGGCAACAGGTTGACCCCGATCACACTGTGTCAGGGCTCAGGGGATGTCGGACTCTTTGATGACCAGAGTGAGAATTGCCATGTCTAATATCCAAGAAGTCGCTGAGGTAGCGACGTTTTTCAATATTTAGCTACAGGGTAAGTAACTAGAGATTTTAAGTAAAGCTGCTGACAAACCTGGCGACTTTTATTAGAATTGAAAAGTAGTGTGAAATTGTGAAGTGAATAATAATAAATAAAAAACCTTGTACTTTCATACGCATAATGTGATTGAATAAATCAAGAATTATGTTTCTCATTTTCCAGGAGGAGGGGGGGGAGAAGTGCCCCTCCCGCGGACGTCCATGGTTGAATATACTAGCCACTAGCGATATTTGTGGTTGTATTCCCAACACTTAGGCTAAAAGGGCGCAGTTTCAAAGTTTTCAACTTCACAAAAAATAATGAGTAGTATCTACCATGTCTAACATGACTGACAGATGGTAATAGATAGAAAAGAATACGACAGAAAGAAAACACTACAATACACATACCTCTGTGCTAGAAACAATGTGTTTTTGTAGGCTGTATCATGTTACATGGGACGGAAATTCGAACACGCGACCAGCAGATTGTGAGTCAAGTGCCCTAACCATCTGGCCATGCCAGGCCTAAAGAAAATAGGACGCTTTGTTGTTCAGTACAAAACCACGCAAAAAGTTATTTGTGTTTATCGCAGCGATCGAGCCCCGAATTTTTAACAACATAAGCTCTCGAGCTTAATGTTGAGTCGTGAATAGGGAAAAATGAGAAGAGAAATAACTGTTTGTATGAGGATATTGAACGTTACATATTTATTACAGTAGTTTTATACAATCTTTAAGATGATTAGATTTTAAGAGTATTGTTTAGAAATCATAACAATGACGTGAAGAAAAATGGCCTCAGTCACAGAAATTTTTTAATAGATTGTTATGGTGTGAACGTATTAGATTTTTTAATGCTGACTGCAGGAAAGAAACCATTATTTAATGAAGACGACAAACAACTTCAGAAAAATGTTTAATTACTTGTACCCGACGTTTCGGCTTATGCCTTTATCATGGGTATGTGAACTTGACAGGTTACCAAACTGATTTTAAATGGCAGTAACCGAAAACCGAAATACAGCTACAACAACATAACGGAAAAGTGATAATAATAACATAAAAATAGGTAAAATTATAATGATAAAATTAATAATAATAATAATAAAATGTTAAGGGGGGTCAGGCGTTGGTACCTATTAATGGAAGGGCGTCTGGATTGAATCAAAAGTGATTCCTTATATTTTCTATCGAGTAAATTGTCACATGTAAGTTCATAAACATATATTTGAATTAAACCTATTAAATTTTTATACACTTTTCTAGTTCTCGAATATCCCTAAGCGAGTGGATAAAGAATGCATTGTTAAAAATGTAATAGGCCTAAAAGCAATTTCTTAGAACTAAGTATAATTAATCAGAGCTTGGAAATTAATCACCAGCTTGGAAAAAACGTTCACACGATAAAAACTGTTTCTCTAACAAATGACTTCTATAAATAATGTTATAACCACTGCTGTGTTTGTTGTATTCCAGCCAGCCTGAAGAGCTCTGGATTTAGCGAAGCGGTCCATCGGCAATTGCTATAGCGATGTTTATTTGGAATTTCGCGCAAAGCTACAGGAGGGCTATTTACTCTAGCTGTCCCTAATTTAGAAGTGTAAGACTAGAGGGAGTAGCTAGTCATCACCACCCACCGCCTACTCTTGGGCTACACTTTTACCAACGAAAAATGGGATTGATCGTTACATTATAACCCCCGTGACAGAAAGGGCGAGAATGTTTGGTGTGACGGGGATTCGAAACCGCTACCCTCAGATTGCGAGTCGAGCGCCCTACCCACCTGGCCATGCTAGGCCAGGATATAGCGAAAATGGTGTGGTTGGAATACCATTATTAAACACTTCTAATTCTTGACAATCCCTAAGGGAATAGATGAAGAATGCAATGTTAAAACATATAATAGGCCTAGTACTAATGTTGACAAGAATAAGTAACTGTTTATAGGTTGTTGTGTTTTGGTATCATTCTTCTAAGCTTACAACAGATAAAAATAAGGATTTATTCAGAATTATCCCCTAGTGACATAGTGGTAAGTCTTACGACTTATAGCGCTAAACACCGGGTTTCGATACCCGTGGTGGACACAGCTCAAATAGTCTATTGTGTAGCTTTGTTCTTAATAACAACTATATTAATCGTTCTTCTTGAGATATTCCTTATCACATTTTCTCGTGTAAAGTGCCTTTCAGTACCACATTGATACGTTGAATAGAATAAAAAATCAAATAAAAAATGTTTCCGCAACGTACAAAATACAATTCCCCCCCCCCAATGGCACAGCGGTATGCCTGCGGACTTTCAACGCTAAAATCCGAGTTTCGATACCCGTGGTGGGCAGAGCACAAATAACCCATTGTGAAGCTTTGTGCTTAATTACAAACAAACAAAATACAATCAATTCCGCTAATTAACTAAACTAACCTGTTATGGCCTAGTGGTAAAGAGCACTCGTTTCACAATCTGAGGGTCGTGAGCTCGAATCCCATTTCTCGAAACATGCTCGCGTTATAATGTGATGGTCAATGTTCGATAATCATTGGATCATTGTAAAAGAGTAACCCAAGAGTTGGATAATCCTCAAGCAGCTTTAAGCAAAATTCAAAACAAAAATACTATAAACTGTGCATCTATCTAGTGAATATGTTACGAACTATCATCGATGCATATTTTTTTTAAATATCATCTTCCATAAGACACTGTAGGAATTAATAAACAAAAAAGGAATTAATTATTTGGGGCTCAGATTAATAATTTACAATTAGTTTGAATTTATTTCTACCAGGGTTTTTAGAGTATTAAATCGCATATATCTTAATTTCAATTTAAACCATTTAATTAAAGTAGACCTCTGTATATTAAACTTATTTGTAAATGTTCAATGGATTACACAGCATTTACGATAACTTAACAAAAGTAATTCCCATGTTCCAAAGAATAATAGTATTACATTTACAATTTGTTTTTAAATGTATTTTTTGCTTGCATAATTTTTATTTTTCAGTTCTTTTTATATTAATATTAATTCAAATAAATATGAAATACATAACTGGGATACATAAAGATGAATGATTAGCTTTGATTAACTATTTTTTCTTGAAATTAGAAATCCGGTAATTTTAACTCGGGATTTATTTAAAAATATAGTTGTTATTGTTGCCACTAGATGGAAAGACAGCTTTTAGCAACCAATCGATATATAGATCGATTTGTTTGTTAAACAACATTCTTGTTACATGCATAATAAATATTACAGCACGTGAACTCAGTTTTGATTCAGAGATTTCAGCGTGATAAGAAGAGAAAAAGCAGATAGTGATTGTATCAAGCACTGCTTTAACACCAAATAACTTGAGATGTATATTTAATTTTAAGTACAAAGTTCCTAATTGAGCTATCTGAGATTTAACCGCGTTATAAGCTAACCGATAAGGAGATTAATCGAAACGAAAGCGAAATGTCGAAGCTTTATATTTTTAAACATAGTTAACTTACTTTAAACTATCTATTATGAAAAAGATCATCAAATAGAGTGTAATTCATTGAGCATATGTGTGTGTGTGAGAGAGAGAATGCTTAAAACACAGGAAATAAAAAAAATATTAAAGATGAATAAAATGTAGTTAATAAATTCTTAACAGCCTTTTCACGGAGTTTTAGTAAAATAATAAGAAAATGATTATTCAGCGAATATAATTCATTTTGGACACATAATTTAACAGAAGAAATGTGCTTAAACAGTTTAAGTTTCTCTGTTCGAACCTTTAAAGAAATTAAAACCCTAAAACTGAACATAGAATATAAGTTTAGTAGTCATAACGCATAATGAGTGTAAGAGCATTTTTAAACCTAAGCTATGACACTTTTAGACGTTATAGAATTATTCCTCGCATAGAACAAACGTAGAAATATGTCTACTTATTTGTTTGATAGTTTTAGAGCAGAGCCACACATTGGGCTATCTGCTGTATCAACTGCGGGAAATCGAGCCCTGAATTTTAGCGTTGAAAGTCCATAGATTTACCACTTACCAATTGCAAGTGTTTATGCATGTGTGTGTGTGTTTTATCGTTTTTGTAAGGGTTTATTTTTTATAACTATCCATTGCTTGCTTTTATGATTGGGCGGACATGATACACGCCAGCGAATACTATTATAAGGCATAGTTCTTGTTAAAACCCTTTCTCAGAGGAAATAAGTGGAGTTTGCCAACTTTTCTATTACTTTTATCACGAGAAACTGATCGCCAAAGTTTCATCTTTTTCTTTGATGTTCACATAACTATCATACGAACAACTTCAAGATCACCCGCCACTGTTGAAAGTGTAGCTGGTTATGGTACAAGCAACCACCGTACGGAAGAGTTAGCCATGTTATAGTAGTAACGAGCACACTGCGCTTCGTTATCTGAATCATGATCTAAAAGCTTGCACACCATTGCTGACTGATGTCGAGTTATCTCGAGCGTTTCGTGCAGCTATAGCATTTAATGCAACTCGTTTTGCTAGAAATTCGGGAGCTTCTTGTTGTATCATGTATTTCAGATCTATTCACAATATGGTAATAACATATATTTTATTTCTATATGCGATTTTTGAGCTTCGCATACAAAATGGTATTTTTTTCACAAAATAACGCCACCACTATATTTTGTTGTGTTTCTAGTAAGAGTTAAAATAATATTTCTTACAGTTATGTTTGTTTTGTTGTTTAATGTTCAAAACGTTTTTAAAGATAAAGCTGCAAATCGATTTGTAAAATGTTGTGTATACTTGCAGGTCTTCTATCACCACTTGCTTTGTAACGTATACTTGCAGGTCTTCTATCACCACTTGCTTTGTAACGTATACTTGAAGGCCTCCTATCACCACTTGCTTTGTAACGTATACTTTTAGGTCTTCTATCACCACTTGCTTTGTAACGTATACTTGTAGGTCTTCTATCACCACTTGCTTTGTAACGTATATTTAAGGCCTTCTACCACCACTTTCTTTGTAACGTATACTTGAAGGTCTTCTATCACCACTTGCTTTGTAACGTAAACTTGTAGGTCTTCTATCACCAGTTGCTTTGTAACGTGTACTTGAAGGCCTTCTATCACCACTTGTTTTGTAACGTATACTTGAAGGTCTTCTATCACCACTTGCTTTGTAACGTAAACTTGTAGGTCTATCACCACTTGCTTTGTAACGTATACTTGAAGGCCTTCTATCACCACTTGCTTTGTAACGTATAATTGCAGGCCTTCTATCACCACTTGCTTTGTAACGTATACTTGAAGGCCTTCTATCACCACTTGCTTTGTAACGTATACTTGAAGGCCTTCTATCATCACTTGCTTTGTAACGTACACTTGAAGGCCTTCTATCACCACTTGTTTTGTAACGTATACTTGAAGGTCTTCTATCACCACTTGCTTTGTAACGTATACTTGAAGACTTTCTTCCACCACTTGCTTTGTAACGTATACTTGTAGGTCTGTGAATCAGTAGTGGAGAATTAAGGAATATGTAATCGATAATTTTGTCTATTAGTTGTTGCTGAAAATTGACCTGTTGGTTTTAGAAAGCGAGAAAAATTCTATTTAACTTTTTTAAATATTCCATGGCGACATTTTTTACCGGGTAGACATGTATAAGTAATAGCTGGTATTTACCGAAAGGCCTCGTCGGCACTGGATATGGCAGATGTAGAGTGGTTGACATATGATAATATATTTTTCTTTGCTTTCACTCATAAGTTCTTAGAATATATTTTTAAGAGTTCGTTGTACATTCTTCCACAAAATAAATATAATATTACTAGTTTATTTTTGGAATTTGTAACTCTGTACCAAACTATACCTATCCTCATCTCATTGTCATTTCCTAAGAAAAGCAATGTTTTTGTCACAAAAGCCAAATGCAAATATATATATATATATATATTGTTGCGTATCTGCTTGTTTGTTAATTTCCCGTAGAAATTCTTTCCGAGAAACTTCAGCGATACAAGTCCTTTCTTAATTAAAACTAGTTTATTTTTTCTCGATACAACTTTGCAATATACAGAATTTCCACAGTCACTTTACTTATCTACTTTTATGAACACACGCTATAATTCACAGCGACTCACACACTTTACTTACGGTGCCTACTGTTCGCTTGACTCAGTTATCTTTATCTTCAGTCTGTCTGCATATCTCTCTATCGCTGGCTTATATACTAAAAAAGAGGGCGTATAGCAAACACTGGGATATTCGTGAGGTTCACCGATAAGTCGTGATCCTTCTAGAAACTCCAGCGCGCATGCTCCCAACGTCGCGTGATATCCGCTGTCGTAACAATATATATATATATATATATATCTGTGTGTGTGTGTGAATAATTGCTTCAATCCTCAATCTCAAACTTCGCACTCAATTCTGTTACAGTCTGCATCATTTAGAAAGGGAGAACAATTCTACTTTAACTTTTTTAAATATTCCATGGCGACATTTTTTATCATTTAAAACATCTTCATCTGTCACAGTTTTATGTTTATCCCTTGTGTAGCTTCGATAGCAAGTCCTACGTGTTTCAATGGTTACAAGTTCACGCAAGATTATTGCAGTTTCATCCTTTCGATGTATTGTTCGACGTTTTACGTGTGTTTCATTAACACACAGTACAGGTTTTTCTCATGTTTGACTTACTTCCTCAAACTTGTTTTTCATAAAAGAAAAACTAAAACTTTCATCCTACACTATCGATGTTGGTGTTTGTTTTTTCTCAGATCTATGTCTTGTTGATCTCTATCAACTTCTTATTTTTTTAAAACAATAGCATCTAATGACTTTTATTTTAGATACATTTCGGCATGACTTATGGTAAAAATGTCTGGGATCTCATCGCAATCCAATGTCTCTGTTGTCATTAGATATTCGTTCATGTTTTATATTTGCTGGATTCAGCAAAGTATTCCTTGAGCGCATGAGCCTCAATAAAATAAGATTTTGTGTTAGATTCACTGCACTACAATGTATTATGCAATAGTTAACCGTTTTGCAGGAGCATTTCCTATTTCCTCGCCATCTTCTTTACTGGATTGATATTTGCAACGTATTAATTAACAAAATAACGATAATATATCTTTGAAATGGGATTACAATCTAAACCGCATAACTTGTGTTAAAATGATAAGATTCAATATTACGGAAGACGCTGGTTATTCCTAGAGATTCTGGTGTTATTTTAAATAACTTGGAGCTTTATTAACGGAATTTAAAGATTTTTTGAAGTAAATAAGATATTGAAAAAACTTTTAATCCAGGACGAAAAGCAACCAAATATCATTAATGACGGATATGTAGACAGATGAATTAAATAATACACAGCTGGTAGGACTCGCATACAAAAAAAAGCGATAACTATTAAAACTATTTCTCGATTAGCTTTTATATAACGTCAAGGAACAGTAATGATTTAAAGTTGCATTGAATAGAAATATTAGCTGTTTTTATCCTTTCCCTCAATTTTTACACATCTACGTCAATAAAATCGCACATACATTCCCTAAAATAAAATAAATACGTGGTAATTTAGTATCAAACGAAAGAAGGCTTATTCAAAAAGGCATACTAAACCTGCTTTAACGTGTAGGTAACCACTGTGTTTAGAGAAGTAGCACATTCATCACTACTCCCAATTTGAAAGTTGTCGGTTGAAAAGAACTCCACATCCAATTTTCAACATAAAAGCTACTCATTAGTGTACATATGGTTCGTCCTTCATGATTGAAGATGACTAGCTTCAACATCATCTATTGATTGGCTTGAAAATGTCTGGCAATGAGGGCAAGACAGCAGGGGAGTTGATAGGTTTTGGTGGTCGCTTCCTATTGCTTTACATGCTGCAAGCTTGTTATGGGCTGTCAGGATGCGATTTTGTTCATATGTAACTGCTCCCTTTGTGACAGCACTCCTACAGGCTGGGCGGTAGTGGGCAAGAGATTCTTCATTAATGAGTGACATTCATCTCACATGTCTACCTTAATGGGATGGATAATCTTCAGTTGATGTCCAAAATATAAAAAAATAATATTTGGTAAGAAATCGCCACTCGAGATGGTAATGGTCATGTATTCAGGCTCCTTTACTATAGTTTTGTTCGTAATGACATGCAATAGATATTTTCAATTGGAAAGCCACACCTCAAATCTTAAGTCATCCTTAGTTATTAGGGACAACAGCTGTTAAATCTGGTTTCGAAACTCGCGTTGGGCACAGCACAGATAGCTCTTTACGTAGCTTTTAGCTTAATAACATACAAGCAAAAATACCCCATCGCAGAAGAAAATATACACCTGAAAGTTAAATAACTATCATCTAAGCTTCGCTTTTTCACCTGTGTCATCACAGCTTCACTGTGTTTTCATTTTCTGAAAATCGAACTATTACTTTTTTCTAATTGCTATAACTCTTCTCAGTGAATACATCTTCCTCTGCTTTTTAACAAAGAGTCAACAGGTTTCGATCACTAGTCTAGCGGCAATAGAAACAAAAAAAAAACTGTTTTCTGTTTAAGATCACGATGTAACGAGAAGTTTTCCTTCGCTAAGAAAAATATGAGCAAACAACATTATGCTCAATATTTACTCACGAATTGTGGTTCAGTGGGAACACTATAAATAATGCTGACGAAGCACACATAGCAATACACAGAAATATAATTGCTCATTTTTTCTTCAAGTATGCACCATTTATGTCACGACCCAGAAGATTTTTTGTAGTGTGTCAAACTAATTCTTTGTTAAATGAACTACACTTAGCATTTTAACATGATCAGCGTGAGAAAGGTTTGTTTGTGTTTAAGCACAAAGTTATACAATGGACTATCCGTGACTCATTGCGTGTATCGAACCCCGGTTTTTAGAGTTATAAGCCTTCATGCTTATTGCTGAACCACCTAAGAGTGGAGGAGTATGAGAAAATAAAATGCATTAAATGATCTTTTAAACATATCATTAAAGAGATATGTCTCTTAAAAACATTACAGAAACTCAGAATTGGAGGAGGTTGTGGAGGTAAAACTACTTCACCCTCACGTTTCAAGTGGGAGGGGCTATCACTTCTAACTAATACATCTGCAATTAACATATTAGTATATCTGCAGTTTAGCGACTAATACATCAGTGGTTAGACCACTAAAATATCTTCACTTAATATAATAACATATGCATTCCTTTTATAGATTATTTAGGCAGAGCATTCACGATGAAGAAACAAAGGTAGAATGAACAGCAAGTGCCCAGATGATAACGACATTTGTATAGAAGATTTTGGAGGACTAATCTACAAAAGTAGCTCACGTAGACAGGACGACGTTTCGAAAGCCTTCAGGTCAGCTTGAACAGTTTTTACAGGAACTTATGTGATATCTGGTTGGATTGAAGTGAACGTGACGTGATTGGCTGATGGTTCTTGTAATGTGGTCGATGGAATAAGTGATGGTTTGACCAATAGTAGCCACAAACAACTGATTTTCAGGCCTGAGTCTCTATTTAGTGTTATGTATTACAATTTCAAATAGCCTAAAACTGAGTTAAATTGTAATTTAGATATAGTAGTTAAATAAATGCTGATATATATATCCAGTTTATGATATTTGCCAACAAGATTGATACACACGGTTTTCTTTTCTTTAATATTACAAATATATTTTAATACAAAAACAATAATACAATTTACAATAACAGTTATTACAAATAGTTACTACAAAAAATGATTTATACACAAAAGTTTTACAAACTTACAAGCAAAATAAAGTCTTATTTCTAGTCTGGAACTTCCTTGAT
>NW_013665803.1:343771-361015 GCF_000517525.1 Limulus polyphemus | reverse complement strand
GTCTTATTTCTAGTCTGGAACTTCCTTGATGTCTTATCGAGGGTTCACGATGAGCCAGTTAATTTCGAGTTGATCTAGGTACAATTCACTTAATAGGGAACTAGCTAGTTTTGTGGTCTTCACTGATCACACAGCGATGTTTTCCATCGATGACGTTAGGTAATGTTTTCGTAAAAGTATTAATGTCCGATGTAAATTCACTGAAGTTAAATTGTTTGTAATGTTCGAAATTTATAAATGTTCCTGGTCAAATATCTTAAGTTTCCCGATTAATAAGTGTTATAACAATCACAATTATAGCTTCAGAAGTTTATAGCACACAACTATAGCAGTCCAATAATGGATACTGTTTTTGGAGTGGCGCGTTGGTTATATTTATAGGTGTATGGGGAGTTTCTCGAAATTTCAGCTTATGTAACAATAGTGACGCTACACTAACGTTTACGTACACACATATATTGTTGATTCTTATACTCGAGAATCTTTTACAACTTTAGATAATAGGCGGGAATTTCGCAATACAGATTTAACAGTATAAGTTACGTAGATTTCTAAATATAAATTTAACTTAAACAAGTATTGATACTGAAATAAATATATAGTAGTAAATCCGTCACATTAGTGATAGTTTCATCGCGTTATTGTTGTTGCTTTTAATGTAAAGCTACACAATGGGCTAGCTACGCTCTGTCTACCGCGAGGAATCGTATCCCGGATCTTAGCATTGTAAGTCCTTAAACTTACTGTTAAATCCCTGGGGGGGGGGGGACTCGTTGTGTTGATGTTAAAATACTTTTTTGATTTTTCTTTCTTCTTAGGATATATCTGAGTCGATGTGTTTGTAATTGTTTCCAGTCTGATTTACGTCCCATCAGCATGGCATGTTTTGCATCTGTATTTTCATTAGTCTTATGCAATCTTTATGTTCTTTTACCATTTCCATAAAGTGTCTTCCATTTTCTCTAACTTACGTTTGCTTACAGCAACATGGTATTCTACAAATGGCGTTTTCGTTTTTGAAGTCAGTTGTTATTTGTTTATCTTTGACAAAGGTAGATCCGAATGTTTGTAATATTTCCAGTGGACATCAGTGTTGAATGGTTTTTAGTTACAAGTTTGATTTCCTCACTTACATTTTATGTATACGGAAGGTAAAGAGTGTTAGACTTATTTTTAATGTCTGTTATATCAGTTTGTATTTTTACATTATTTAAGCTATTGGTGATGAAACTACCCAACCTGTTTAAAACGCTATATGTTGTGTCGGTTTTGAGTTTTCGTCGCAGATGACTTCAACTCTGTTATTCAAGCACTTGATAATATTGCGTTTAACAGAAAGTGAATGATAAGACTGGAAATGTAAGTATTTGTCAGTATGAGTTGGTT
Organism: Limulus polyphemus; assembly: GCF_000517525.1. Classification (NCBI taxonomy): domain Eukaryota; kingdom Metazoa; phylum Arthropoda; class Merostomata; order Xiphosura; family Limulidae; genus Limulus; species Limulus polyphemus. Next base: position 359,629 of record NW_013665803.1, on the reverse strand, counting down.
TCTTGTACATGGTTGTAATGAGTTTGTCATTGTGTCTGCTGTAAAACTGTCGAGAAACATCAGACTGTTGTTATTCCATGGTGAAGTTAAATCATTCTCTATTTTTATTATGAAGTGGAATCTGTTGTCAGAGGAGGTTAAGGCAATGGAAGAGGAATCTTTGTGAGTGGAAGTTAAGGCATTGTAAGAAGGCTAGTGATAATGCGGCCGGATCACAAATGTGTTGTAACGTAGCGTCTGTAAAAACTGGATTTATTATCTGACCCCACGAAAAGAAAATACTCGACAATAGAATATTAAACTCAGAAACCGAGGCTTAATTCAAAAACAACCAAGAATTTTAAAACCTAGTGCAAGTGACCTCCGCAATTTTACGAACTGTCCAGGATTCATAAACTCTATATACCACTCAGACCTATTGTCAGTACCATAAACTCACCTTGCTATCCTTAGCTGCCTTTTTTAGTACCTATCCTATCACCACTACAGGGTGATACTGAATATCACGTCTACAACTCAAAGCATTTCACTGAACAACTCAGAGGGTTACATATCAGATCCTAGGATGTTCTCCTCAGTTTTCATGTCACAGACCTGTGGAAACCCTCCGCGTTACCAAACAACGGCCGTTGAATGATAATTCTCTTACATACAGAACTTAAATGAAGATAGAAGCTAGTATGGAACTTACCACAGCGTGTCTACAATCTTCATACTTTTAATACAACAACGATTTATTTGAACAAACAGACAGCTCTACCACAAGATCACCGCGCCCTCCACTTTTAGGAAGATCTTGAACTAAAAGATCTCTTCAAATTCGATGACGAGGAACCAACTTTGAGACTAATAATGCTTGGAGACAGCTTGAATGGGTAATGAAGAAAAACTTTAATATAAGATTGACATAACAGCAAATGTGCAACGTTTCGACAAGATGATGACAGAACCTTGTCGAAACGTTGTAAATTTGCTGTTATGTTAAACTTATATTAAAGTTTTTCTTCATTACCCATTCAAGCCGTCTCCAAGCATTAAAATATCTCTGTTCTATAGACAAGAAATCCAGTTTTTACAGACGTAGAAAACATTTAATATCTGGTCTATAGCCATGAAAACTTGCTAGCCTTCTTACAACACCTTATCCTCCACTGATAACAGAATCCACTTCACCACGCAAAGAAAATATTAACTAAGCCTTGTTAATTATATAAAACTTGAACGGGACAAAGCACGAATTTCCTTAAGGGACGAAGTGGGTGTATTCTGAAGGAATTATTCATCTCTTTGAACGAAGAAAATATTCTCCTTCCCATTTATTTATTGGTCAGCCTTTGCATCTTCGAGATGAATAGAAATAATCTACAGTCAAGCAACCAAAATAAAAGGGTATAGGGGAACATTCTCTTTCGCTGCCTAGCAACGACCTTCTGGGAAGAAGTAAATAGCTTGAGACTTACAAGTGTGTGTGTGTGTTTTCCCGACTTAACTGGTCCATATTAAACTAGGGGATTTAAAATGCTATTTAATAGTAATTTCTTTTGATCCACTACGAATTAATTATAAACATTAGGTGAAGATTAACCAAACACATTCTAAAACTAGTCCGTGGCCTAGTGATTAGCGTATCCGGTCTTTGAACCTCTAATTAATGTTTCACGTCCTGACGCCACGGCAAAAACGTGTTACGCCCTTTGGGATAACAACGACAAATATAGCCGTTCCTTTCCAAGCCTGCAACGTTCCGATCGTAACTATCTCCAGTGAAACTCATGTAATATTTCTCATCCTCTCCTTTTCTCCACCAACGTTCTTATTCGTTCCGGATTTTTTTCGGGCGCGGCATACTTTTTCGGTGCCTCGACTATTTCCCCCCTCCACACAGCAAAATTCTCCGGCTTTGGATTGTAGATCCCTGCCGCCCTGAAAGACCCTGTGCCCCACAGGAGCTGTTTGGTTTGTGAATTCTGGAGCTCCCTTATTCAAGACTCTCTGGAGTCCTCCTGACTGCTTGAAGCATCTTCAAATTTGCCATGTCAACACAATCTTCTTTAAGTAAGCTAAAACCACAAAACTTCAAGTACAGCCCACATCCTCATCACGAGAGGGGCGAAGATAAGCTAAAGCTTCTGAGCACCCCCAGTAATTCTCCATAGTTTCATCTCGGAGGATCTCATACCGAAATTCCTGCTGCGTATTGATTGATTGATTGACTATTCGGTCAGACAAGAGTAGCCAATGATTTAGTGGCGGTTGCTGTTGATATTCAATCTACTAGTTCAAAATTGTAGACGGCTATGCACTGAGATCCCAGGTGTAGCTTTGCAGAAAAATCTTAACACAAAAAGCAAACGTTCAAAATTAAACATCTAATAAAAAAATAATATTCAGTACCAAAATTTTAATTCTCTGTTTTTTAAGAATAAACAGTTTAATTAATGCTGCTTTCAAGCTCTAAGATAAAAAAATCAAATATAATGCTAAAATATATAAACAAATAAAATGTATTCAGGGAGCTGTTTTTTAATTCAAAATATAATAAATTTTCCTATTTTTCTTTTGTCCATCATTTTTAGTCCGCCCCCCCAGTGGCACAGCGGTATGTCTGCGGATTTACAACGCTAGAAACCGGGTTTCGATACCCGTGGCGGGCAGAGCACAGATAGCCCTTGTGTAGCTTTGTGCATAATTAAAAAAAACAAATAAAACAAATTTTTAGCCCCATTGGCACAGTGGTAAGTTTGATGGCTTATAACGCTAGAAAACGGGTTTCGATATCCATCGTGTGCACAGCACAGATAGCCCATTGTGTGGCTTTGTTCTTAACTACAAACAGGCCGTTATTTCTTAGCCTTTACTAAAAACTTCAGTATCCCATCCTTAGTTATGTTAAACGTTCCGGATAACTTTTATTTATCTTACTTAGACACTATTTCCTATACGATTAAAAAGGAATGATCAAACAGCTGTATCCATAAGTTTTCAGTTGAAATGTTCCTTTAAACAGTGTCTAGGTTAAAAACTCTCTCTTCAACTTTAAAGACAAACAATATCCACTGAATACTTTGCTATTGGCGTATACGTTCACGTGCCCGAAATACAACGGGGGATATATATTGGATCAAGTACTTGAAGGCTCTGCCGCCGAGTAAAAAAATACTACGAGTTCAAACCTATAATGTAATTGTATTACAAAACACGGTATAAACGAATGTGATTATTGTGGCCACTTCCAGTTTCTCCTGCGCCAATCTTCATTGCCGGGAAGAAACAGTGCATTCCAACATAGAATGTTAGAATCTCTTGCCAGCAAACTAAGAAAACCAGATCTTAACCAGAAGATGAGCGCTTTGCCACTACATCTTCAAATGTAAAAATTTATAAAAGAATAACAGAACATGAATTCTGACCATTGAATATGGATGCACCAAAAACTTGGATAACTTCTCAAACTAAGAGCTATATATTGTGTACAGGACCTGATGATGATAAAGCTTTTTTTTTAAACTTCTACTAAGAAAAATATTTATAAAATAGAGTGGGCCTGGCATGACCAGGTGGTTATGTCACTCGACTCGCAATCTGCGGGGGTGATATAATGTGACGGTCAATCCCACTATTTGTTTGTAAAAGAGTGGGTGGTGGTGACAAGCTACTTTCCCTCTAGTCTTTAACTGGTAAATTAGGGACGGCTATCGCAGGTAGCCCTCGTGTAACTTTGCGCGAAATTCAAAACAAACCAAACCAAAAAATATAACTTGCATCCAATTTTCTTATTTGATTTATTTTACATCAAACTTTCTTACCCTCTGTTTGAAAAATATAACTTAATTGTTTATAATTAATCCAAGTGCAAATAATAGAAAAAAAGTAATTAGAACTGGACGATTGATACATTTGTTAATTTTGTTTGCAAAGCTACACGAGGGCTATCTGCGCTAGCCGTCCCTAATTTAGCAGTGTAAGGCTAGAGGGACTAGTCATCACCACCCACCGCCAACTCTTGGGCTACTCTTTCACCAACGAATAGTGGGATTGACCGTCACACTATAACGCCCCCACGGCTGAAAGGGCGAGCATGTTTAGTGTGACGGGGATTCGAACCCGCGATCCTCAGATTGCGAGTCGAGCGCCCTAATCACCTGGCCATGCCGGGCCTACATTTGTAGAAAAAACCCAATCTAAAAACAAACTACACTGTGATAACTAGAGCTAAGCCTAAGCATGGAAGGAGCAGCTGTTTGTCTCTTTTACTTAATTCCATTAAATATTATTGATTATAACGTTTAGAATAATTTCGACTAATTATTTTGCTTTTTTAGCTTAGTACATGGACTATCGACTAACCTAAATCTCCGAAAGAAGCCGAAGCTCGTGCGAGACTATTAAGGTATCCCCCCAGTATGACGTCATTAATACCAAAGGTATCTAACTAATCATTGAATGCAGGCTGATCATTACAGATTTTGGATTTCTGTAGAACTGATTTAAAACACTAAGCTCCTAGTTAGTTTGTTATGCGGGATTATCTTCATTAATTGAGTTATTACTTTTAAATTAGTTTCCTTCTGATCTATTTAGTTAGCTTACTTTCATCAGAAGTATTTTAGAATGTACGTATATAAATCTGAAGAAAATAGTTTATTGGAAACGGAACGTACTAAAAATCGTGATGACTTATCTCCAAATATGTCGATTAATGCACGCTTAGGCATTAAAGTTTCCATTCACTTATAATCTTTATTTCTTAAGCTTTTTTTTTTAAATAATCACATACCCTAAGTATCTAACAAATTGAATTAAAAGAATTTGTTCACCTGTGTGACAGACATTCTGCGGCACCGTCTTTACATTTTAGCATTAGCTATATCAGTGAATTATAATAGCCTTTCCACTTAGCCTAGACTAAGAACAATGATTATCATAACCTGATGTTTACTTCTGATCTATTTATTTACGTCAGTTAATCAGAAGCTTTTAAGAAAGTCGTTAATCTACTTTTAAAGTTTAAGGTTTCGTTTTAACACCTACCTTTAAGTTTTTTGTCAGTTAACAACACTTTTCATTTTGTCTCCATTCGTATACTGTTGAGTAATGGTTACCTTTAAGAGTTCAACACCTTCCTTTAAGTTTTTCGTCAGTTAACAACATTTCCGGTTTATCTCTATTTAGTGACGATAATGTTCGTTGAAAATTTTGTACAGTAAGAAAAAACGGCATAGTGTTGGGCGGTTGCCAAAACACATTAAAAGCCATGTTTTAATCAAAAACAACAAAATAAAATAAACATTCAAGAAAGAAAACTTTTCTCTACAGGTAAAAACACGTAGAAAAGAGATTTTGTCCAAAAGAATATAACCTAAAACTGAGATCGAAATAGGGTGTGACTGTATTAAGAATCCCATACCAATACAATGTATGCTGAAGTTGCATACATACTGGATTGTCAAATATCAAATTATACTAAAATGAAAGATATTATTTGGTAATACACTTCAAAATAATAAATAATAATTTCAAGCAAGCTTTTAACTAATCTAATTTACTCTTCATTTGTTGTTTGAAATAATGAAACTCATCTCCTTATCTCAAACTTCGATACATTTTTAAATTCGTGAACTTTTATACAAATCTTTTTCTTTTAATTTCCAAATAGCTTAACATTGCTCACAATATCTTAACTTTTTTTATAAGTGTTACTTACAAGACCTGATATTCTGTGGATCTATAAACGATTCTTTATTATCATAATGTTTTAACTCCCAAATGACCGCTCATTATTTGTGGAGTCCAAATATTGGGTAATTTTATGTTTTTGTTTACTTAGAATACTCTGTGTAAAAAACGATAAAATATGGATAAAATCATTCATTTTCTACGTAAGTTACAAACAAGCTTTCAATAGTAATTTGAGGGATTATTTGCAATGTTGATAATATATTTTGTGTATATTTTGATATGAAGCATATCAACCTCAAAACTCGTAAACCAACAGCAATTCGGAGCATAAATACCTTAGAAAATGTGTTTAGAAACTCGTTGTAGTCCATATCAACTCCACAAGTAATTTTACGGTTAAAAGTTATAGTATGGAAACTATAACGAGTACAGAATGGTTACGAAGTCGGTAAATTCGACCGACCTTGTGGCGAGAAAGTTAAAGAGTTAAACAAAATATTAAATTTCAGTAATAAGAAAGTTCCATAGGTACTGTATATTAAACTGATGGTAGGAATAACATCCACGCAAGGTTTATTTTGTACGACAAGACTGAGTGAGTCTTTAACATGGCTAATTCGGCCTATTTACGTTCACTTTGATTCGAATTTATTCAGTTTCTTACTCCAATAATGTTTTATTACTTACTTTTTCCTGTGAACTGTGTAAGTCGTATCGGGAAGCTGCTAATGCTGAAATACCATTTATAACACTAAAATAAGTGATGTTCACACTTCATGTTGAAGCATTAGTGACAAATGCATGTTTAGAACATTAAAGAAACAAAAAAGAACATATAAAAGTGGACAATAACGAGAATTTAAGCACATTTCAGTGTTTACTCTAAACTGATCTTATAACAATCTTTATGGAGAAAGACAAGAATACGTTCCAGATTGTTCCAAAAACGTTGTAAACTGAAATATATATTCACTGTCATTTTACAGTGGGAAAAAATCAGAAAGTGTAAGTTATCTCAACCACTGAGAAACTGGGTAATCGGAGAGTGCGCTAGCACTCTCATTTAGGGATGACACGGACGCCCGTATTAAAACAATACAAAAGTCATCTGGATTTTCTTCTCTACAGGTCATCAGAAGCTAGGTATGAAGAGCTACCTGGCATAGGTGATCTGTCTCTGATGTATATGCCGTTTTTCAGCTATCCAGCCCAAGGTCGAAAACTGGCAAATATAACGTTATAATGTGCTGGTAAAGAGTAGCATAAGTGTTGGCGGTTAGTGGTGTTGACTAGCTCCCTTCCAGCTGTATTTCACTTCCATATTAGGGACGACTAGAGGAGATAGCCCTCAAGTAGCTTTATGCGAAATTCAAAACAAATAAACAGAAAGCAATAACACAGCAACTGCATTTTTTCATTAGCACTCAAGTTTAGTAGTTACACTCACAGCATTATAAAGAATCTTGGAAATGACAAATTTCAAATCTTTACTAGATACTGATATGTTATTCTGTGCGATGCAAAATGTTTCCATAGCTCTTTCTTTTTTGTTGGCTATTATTCTTTCTAGTATATGTGTGATAAATGAGAATTTCGACAATGAGAAAAAAGGTAATTAATTGGCAGAAAGTATTTACGAATATAAATTCGGTTTCTAAAACGTTTGCTGTAAAAACAAACCCAGCGTCTGTTTCTTCCTAACAGGATTGAATTGCACAGTTTTGTTTTTTGCTTGTTGTTTTGGAGTAACCTTCTTAACTCAAACATTTGATTCAACAGAATGCAGAATAAATCATGAACTCAAAGAAAAACTGCACACAATAAACTACGACAACTTACAATAAAGAGCAAGTGAATAGTTTCGGATGATGCAACTACAGCGGATGTTAAAAGCTTTTTCAAGATTTATTGTTGTAGCCCAAAGAATCATCCAAATAGATATATTTTTCTTAATAAATTATGTGACGGATTTACTACCATATATCTATTTTAATATCGATGTTTGTTTAAGATTTATATCCGGAAATGTACATAACTCATACTGTTAAACTGTATTGCGAAATTCCCGCCTATTCATTAAAATTGTAGAAAATTCTCGAGTGTAAGAATCAACAATATATGTGTGTGTACGTATACATTGGTGTATCGTTTATATTGTTACGTAAGCTGAAATTTCGACAAACTCTTCTCAGCCTATAAATATAATCAACTCGACGCGCCAAAAGACAGTATATATTATTGGTTTGCTATAATTGGTGTACTATAAACCTCGGAAGATATTACTGTGATTGGTATAACGCTTATTAATCGGGAACTTCAGATGTTTGACTAGGAACGTTTATGGATTTCGAATATTACAAACTATTTAACTTCAGCGGATGCACATCGGATATTATAATTTTTACGCAAACATTATACAACTTCATCGGTGGATAACTCGACGTGTGGCCGGCAAAGAACGAAAAACAGAGCTAGCTAGCTAGCTCCATGTTAAGTGAATTGTATCTACATCTACTCAGAACTAATTCGTTCATCGTAAACCCACGACAAGATATCAAGGAAGATCCAGACCAGATAGAGGCCTAAATATTATTTGTAAGTTTGTAAAACTTTTGTACATAAATCACTACTTGTGATAAGAGTTATTGTAAATTGTGTTATGTTTTGTACATTAAAATATATTTGTATTAAAAAAGCCGTGTGTATCAATTTTGATGGCAAGTATCATAAATTGGATATATATCGACATTTATTTAATTTCTAAATCTAAATTATCATTTAACTTAGTTTCAGGCTATTCAAAATTATAATACGTAACAATTAAGTAAAGCTACTTAGGGTAAAATTAACACTTTTGCCATTATTGAGTCTATAAATAATATTTAAGTCTCTGAGAAAGTGCTTGCTCTTGTTTATTATGATAGACAACTGCTATGGAACTTATGTAGATTGGTACACTTTTATTCAACTCATAGCAACGTTTCTGACATCTGAGAAATTTACGAGTAAATCTGAGGAGCAGATAAATTGGCAGGTGGATAGACAGACAGCTAGATTTTCATTTGCCAACAAATATACCTCGAAACAATAACATCTCACAATATCCAAACATCCTGAATTCTACATACGAAACTTTAATGATAGACAGTAATATAACCAGATCAATGAATTAGTGAGTGGATTAAAGGAACCTGGCATACAGTAGCACAAACAATTAGCTGGTAATAGAACACTGTAAAAACTCAAACTCCGTGAAAACAATTTGATGATGAGGTTTTGAAATCTCAATGAATGAATCACGATGTCCTTCAAAATTCTGAGGGTCGACTATGACTCTCCATTATTCTCTATTCTCCACTCCTTCCTCCAAGTTTCCTAATTCAGACTTCTTGCCTGCAATTCATTTTCTAATGTCATCGAGCCAATTGAGTCTCTGTCTGCCTCTCACTCTTCTTCCTTTGATTTCATTCATCAGAATAGCTGTCAACCCTCCCTCGATCTACTAATTCGTAAAGCAAAGAAATAATTACGCCACAATGAATGAACTATATGTCTATATAATACTTTGCAGAAGTTCAACGTTTATTTTGTGATTTCCAAAAGTTTGCTCATTGTTAAAGTACCGACCTCACCACACTGTTAATTCATTATATTGGGACCAATAAGTATTGTCTTTGGTAAGAAATGAAGTTCAAGCTCGTTATCATATGAGAACCATTTTATCCAACAAAGCTAATCGCTTCTCCAGTTCTAACGTACAAAATGTGAACTTAATCATTCTAAGTAAATAAGTTATTCTCTTAAGTTTGTTTATAATTTAATCACATGTTTTATTTGCTGTGATGTGTTTGAGTAGGCTGTACATCCCTAAACAATATACTAGAGAAGGATGTGCCTGAAACACATACACTAAAAGCGTTGGGTTTAGCGATAGCACTTTCCCCCTCGAAGCAGATTTCTCGAGAGATTTTGATCGATGAATTTTCTCTGTGTTTGGAATATCAAATCAACCTTCATAATATGTTATTTCTTTTACCTCTTCTCTCTCTCTTCTTCTTCAACCATAACAACAGCGACATTCAACCAATCATCACTCGTTTTCTTATGACATCGGAAAGTTATTAAGGTACTGATGCACAGAATTCCCGCCAAGCTATCACGTGAACTAGGGAAGATATAGTTGCTAGGATACGGCCTCATGGACCGCCAAGTTTCCCTCCGCGCATGCGGTTTCCGTGCTAAGAGCTGAACTAGTAAGTGTATTGTATGTGTATATCGTACTGAGCTTCTAAGCTGGTAGTTGAATGTCTTGAATACATATTTGCCTAAGGATTAAGAAACGTTAGGCAAGAATTATGAATAGGAAATGAACATTCTCAAGCACTGTCTACTTAATCATCAATTTGTTCACAAGTATTAAAAATGCGCTAAACCTTAAGACTAAACGATATCATTCAAATATTCTTCTGCTGTGGTTTACAGTGCTATGACTTTTCCAACCACTCCCAAGTAGCTGACAACACTACTCCTGTTATTTCTACTAGAACCTGATAAGCTAAGACCAGGTAAGACATTGTTTTCTGGTCCTTTTACAATTAGTGATTCATTCTCTCCTGTTGTGCAACATCACCAGAAATATTAAAACATAAAACCATTAAATATATGCACAAATATACTTTCTTCTCAGAATTGCATTTCTACTAATGTTTATAGATTCTAAACCTTGCAATGACGTTTATAACTCTGTCCAAAAATTCACTGAAACGATTACTTACTGTAATTTTGACTATTTTGTTAAGTAGCTGGCTAATTTACCACAGTAAAAATTTCTTTATTTTGTCAGGTATAGATTATTTTATATTTCAGAATTCTGTTAATGTTAAGAGGTTTTTCCATTACGTATAATTCTAATTTATCCTTATATGATACTCCCTTATCCTACTATCGTACGCCAGAGCAATACAGGAATAAAGTTAATGCTTACGTTGGAAGCTTGTGACGAGTAGGATAACCTATAGAGAAAAGTGGAGCTTTACAAGTATTGTTTCGCGAAGCGTGCTGACGCGGGAACTTGTTCACTATTGAAAACTGTGCTTTGGATCGATCCACTTGGGGCTCACGCTCTGCTTTCAAATTTTATTTTACTAGTTAAAACTAGTACTACGGACTTCAATCATTCATACGTAAACTCTAAAGTGTTTTCTAATTTATTTAGCTGAAGATTGACTCTCTGAAATCTTTTTTTTTCTTGTTGTTCTTCTTCTTACCGAAATAACTTTATTACGAGTAGGACTTAAAACGTTACAAAACAATAGCTATAGAGTAACAATAAAAACAGTGTTATGTGTACTGCTATTCGTCACAAAAGAGAAATATAGGACAACAATAAAACATTTATGTATCAAAGATGAACATTATACAACCATAGTTACAGGGTGACAATAGATATAATGTTGTGTTTTCATTACACATCACACAAGAGAATTACTCAAGAGAAATATGAGATAGCAATAAAATCGCTTATGTATTAAAGAAGAACATTACGCAACTATAGTTACATGGTAACAAGAACATTCTTACGTGTATGTTTATGCATTCTAGAAATCATTATTGAACAAGAACTATAGTGCACCAATAAAAGTAATGTTAGATGTATATCGGTGAAGAACATTACACAACTCTAGGATGAGGATAACAACAATGGATAATTTTATATGTATTATTTTGTATCGTAGTAGAATATAACACAGTCCTAGTTACAGGGTAACAATAAATACAATGATGTATATATTGTTATACGTTGTGGAAAGACATAATAAAAACACAGCTACAGGTAATATTAAATACAAAGTTATGTACATTGTTATATATCGTAGAATGTTTGCTAGGTTTAAAGTTTCGTTTTTTTCTACTTTTTTATGACAATGAAGTTAAATAAAGAGGACCTTCACTCTCCAGATAGGAATAAAAAAACTTTAATTTTATTTTGTATCTATAAGTTTGTTTACTTGAACTTATGAGGATTGTGAACCAACAGATACGAATTTTTTAACAGTTCTTGTATTACTACCTGATGAAGCCGCAATGGCGAAATGTTGGTTGAAATAAAGTTTATTATTACTATTATTATCTGGATAATAAAATACGTTTTTTTTTTCTAATCTGATTGCCAAAGTGTTTAAATTCTTCCAGTATGTACTATGATTTTAATAAACAACAAAATATTTCTTTCTGACATTTTATTCAGCTGGCATAGGCGACGACTTAGCGGGAGCAAGGCAATTTTTTGCTTCGTCAATGTTGAAACTGTGGAGATGTTTCTCCACTAATATTTTAAAAATTATATTACACAGTCTATAAACACACACACACTATCTTCCCTGAAACAGAACAGAAATTACATTTTCTCGCTAATTTCATCGTACGTAGGACACTTATCGTGCCTACAAAACCCAAGGTCATAATTCACAGCCTTAAACTAACTCACTTGTTAACTAATTGACAGTAACAGACAAATTGACTAAATTATAAACGAAACAGCGGCGTGTGGCCAGTTGGGGCGCTCGACTCGCAATCTGAGGGTCGCGGGTTCGAATCCCCTTCCCACCAAACATGCTCGCCCTTTCAGCTGTGGGGGGCGTTATAATGTGACGGTCAATCTCACTATTTGTTGGTAAAAGAGTAGCCCAAGATTTGGCGGTGATGACCAGCTGACTTCCCTCTAGTCGTTCACTGCTAAATTAGGGACGGCTAGCGCAGATAGCCCTCGTGTGGCGTTGCGCGAAATTCAAAGCAAAACTATAAATGAAACACTCGTTCATTCAATCTAGTCTGGCTCGTTTTTCATATATGGTTCAATACGTTTCGTAAACTTTGGAGAAAGGCAGTTTCAGCATTAAAGCCACGCCTACCATGTTACACTAAACTTCCTTATGGCTAAATAACAATACAGATTTCGAGAAAAATCTATATTAATAACATAGGCTCAGGAGCGTGATGCAGCTATTTTTTATTGTTTTTTTATGTGTGTGTGTGTAGAACACAGTCAGAAAACAGCACTTTTGTTATCAATAGTTGGTATTTAGTGTATTTAATGGTACGTACTGATATTTCAAGTCCACGTGTAGCACAATTCACTGCTCTAGTTAAATATTAAATAGTGTTTCTCCTACCGACCAACTTTCAATTGAATTCTAGAAGGCGTTCCTAACGTGCTACAGGTCTACTGAATGAATTCTCTCAGCTTTTACTGCAATCACCACTGGGGTCATTCAAGCGATCCTGTGTTTCATGGTGCTTCTTAGATGACTTTTCACAAAATTTAATCATATGCAGCTGAACATATCTGAAGTCAGAGGAGGGCATCGATGATTAGGGGCATCTTATTTGCTATGTTAACCCAAACCATTGAATTCAGAACTGAAACAGTGACTTTCTCCGATAAGTATATACAAATATATTCTCTATTCAAAGAGGCACTTCGTTACCAGGTCGAAATTGGGAGAAAGTATCTCTAGTCCCCTCCCGATTCTACCGCCTATGCTATGGGCTGAGAAGCTTCTTTCATTACTGCAAAATGTCACTGGAAATGTCAGGACTAGCTGGCATATCTTTAAAATTTGGCTGTATGCATCTAGAAATAATTAACTTTGCTCTGAAACAGATACATGTATTTTAGTGTAGTTGGTAGGTGTGTCACTCTTTCAAGTCTGTAGATTAAAATATTCTATTTCTGCTTTGTTATCTGTAGATCGTCATCTTCTAATTATTGAGTTGTAAGCTATTTCATTTCTCGATTTTTTAAACTGAAGGATATGTTAAACTACAAATTTGTTTTAGTAGTGGCAGTGCTTCAGTATTAAATCTCTCACTGATGCTTCCAATGCGAAATGCGCCATATGAACTAAGCTACACATGATCCTTTTTTTTTACCCTTTCCTTTCTCTCCGTTCCTCTTGAAACTTCTACTTTTAGGAAGTTATTCAGTTTCAATCTACAACACCTGAAATGTTTCATCTGATTTTAGTGTCTTTAATTCAGATATGCAGTCCGCAATCATTTATGCAATCATTTGCAAAAAGATATTTGGAGACCACATCTATCATTGAAATAATTATCTGAATGGTATCAGACAAAAATCAAAATTAATAACTTTGGTACGAACCAATGCTGTACTAGATGCCTCTTTGTTAAATGCACTGTCAACGTGAACAACTGACTCACTCGTGGAAAGCAAAGCTTTGCACTTATCGATTCTCCCTGACCACCTTGTTACAGTCGTTGATTTCAGAGTTTTGTTAAAGTGGGAGTCTTTGTTTTTCAAATATTTTTCCTGTATTACAAGAAAAAAAAGCTATGTCTCGTGGTGTGATTTTCCAAAATTGTACACAAATGTTCAATGACTCCATAAAGTTACGATTCAAAGAATTCTTGCAACAAGAAGAGTTAATCTATGTATATAAAATACGCTCTATCACCTGTTTTGTGGCTTACTGTCTGAACACCTTTACATGCACCTGACATAGATGTACAACCAGCTAATCATTGACTCCCTCAGATTGTAGATGTTGAGTCCATGATGCTCCGGAGTTTCATGAATACATGTATCCAAATGATTTCCACTTGGATTTTTTTGCAAAATCTACATGAATCAGAGAGTCCGTATTTCTGTTTCTTTACTAACATACTGCATAACAACTGACAGCTGATTTTGCCCAGTATACAGCCTTCTTCACTACCTCATTGATTTTTACTTCTCGCCCCTCCAGCATAGTCCAGATAGTCTCATTCTGACTTTTCGCTGAGAAATAATTAAGAATACCCATGGGGTTCTTCTTCACTGTAGGTGGTTCTTAAGCACTGGGTCATAGCTTGCTATTAATGTGGATAACTCTATAAACACAAATATTGCTTGAATTCCTGGATTTGTCATAATTTCAAATAGCAGTTTTAAACAAGAAAGGGCAGCTACAATGCCTGCCTGTTTGACCACTGACTTCTGTATGAACTTTTCTGTTGTTTCCAATTTTATTTGCCAATGCTGTTGTGCTGACATTTGTTGATGTACAGGAGCTGTTGAGATCAAAAACGGTTACCTTTTTTGAAATTTTTCTACATGCTGTTGGTTTTTGTTGTGCTTTGATAGTTCTTGTTTTGTCTCCAATATAATTTTCTAGTCCCTGAACCTACCTGAAGCAGAAGCTTTGTCACACTTTATTTTTTTATTATTATCATCATCTTTGGGTCTTTCACAGATGCAAAGCAGTTAACGTCCACAGCGTCAATAAAGATGACTTCGTACACCAGACTTAATCAATCATATGTATTTGTAACTTTTTTATCTAGAATGCACCGATAAGTTAAAGATGACCCATAGCAGGATCACAATTCCCTTATGTTAAGAGAATGGGTATATATTGGATAAGAAACAATTCTGAGAGGACATCCATTAACAAAATATACATTTGGTAGATAAATAGATGAAAATACCCAGGAGACAGCAACTGGCCTTTGCCGACACCAAGTGCCGTGCACAAACACATTGCATAATGGACCGTTACTAAATTAATTACTGTAAATTGTTGGAAAGAAGTGAGGGATCATTTCAAAACGTTAATAATAATAACTAATAAGTGGGATGCCTTTTGTTTTTCTTATTATTAAATTTCCGCTGTTATTCTAATTAACTTATTGATTTCCAATACAGACAAATATTTTGAACACATTTAATTACATGTTTATACATGGATATTGTATTATCGAAAGTCTGTGAAAAGCATGTTGGAAGGGTATCCTTCTGTGCTCTGTGGGTACTATGCCATAGCAGAGGCTACAACATTTGTTTGTTCACATATACAATATATTTGTATTCACCATTATTCGAAGTATCCTAGATATTTATCTAATAAGAAAAGCTGGTGAAGACTCTGACTACACTAACATGCAAGTAATATTGTAGTACTTTTGCCGTATTATGAACAGTTCATGAGCCAAACAAGTATTTAAAGAAACTTTCAGTTTTTATTATGTGTATTTTATATTCTTAGTGCAAAATAATGAATAGTATTATCTAATAATGTACCGTATTTGTTGGTGTACAAGACGCACTTTTTTTATCCCAAAATTTGATGTCAAAATCTGCTTGCGTCCTATACACCGAAGGTATAAATAATATATATA